>NC_052053.1:33896784-34041784 GCF_903992535.2 Arvicola amphibius | reverse complement strand
TCTTACCTTTTACTGATGATTAACCAAATTGCTTCTTTATACTGAAGAACTTTTAGCCTGCCAAAAAATAAATAAATTACAGTTCAGAGGTAAGAAAGACTTCAATCCTGCCAGTCATGGTTCCCGGGATACCTGCTAGCTACTGTGAACCATGGAGTTTCTTTTATGCTTCTAGAAACTTGGAGGATATTTTCATTCTGTTTTTAAAGGAGAATCACGGTGGTACATACAACAGTTTAAAATTCTACAAGCATGCACTAAATATGCAACTTTTCCGTATTTATAATATACATAATTAAATTTTTTAGCAAGTAATTCATTTGATTAAAAAGTGCTAGAAATCTTACCCCATTCTCAGATTGTTCACGGCTCTCTTCTTTCTTTATAGCATTAAAAGTAGAGTTAAATTCAAAATTTTACCATTGAGACTGATTGATTAGGACATGTGAAAAAAGTATTCAGAACTGCTGGGAATAAGTCTGATGCCTGATCATACTGTATGATCATGCACCATTTTAAATAGATATATACAGGTTACATATAAATACATATTTTGTACAGATGTTTACTATTGTTATTCAGTTTATTCTAACGTATCACATGAGTTTTAAGTTTGACATGTTGGACATGGTACAGCTTTCTGCTGCATTGCTGCATCCTATGGCCTGGTACATGTGGGTTCACCAGTGCTAAACTCATCTGACATAGCAGAGAATGGATAAAATGCTCTTCTCTCTATCAGAGAATTCTCTTTCATTTTGCTTCAGTCTCACACGGTACATGACATACCTGGGCTGCCCCCTATGAAATATTTAAGCATTATAGTATTAAAAATTGACTTTAGATATGTAAATTACATTGATTCTTTTCCTCTAATTTTTAAGAGCAGACACTGAATCAAGTTGTGCATTGACAAAGATTTTATTTACAAGAAAATAGCTTGTTAAAAAATATTTTGTTTCAAAACCAGAAAGCAATATTAAGTACTATAGAGTAAAAATTATGTGATGAAAAAATCTGTAATAAAGGAAAGTTAATTTTCACAGTTTGTAACTTAAATGTTTCAGGTGAAATAATTTCTAGTTCAGCCCCTTGGTTATAATTTTAGGTTTATAAAGTTTAGGTTATAATTTCCATTCCTTGGCAAAATGACATTCACAACAATTGCAGTGATAGCATAGTGTTGTTTTAAAATTAAACTGACCTGACTAGCTCCCTACAGTGTTATTAATTTATAGCACTTTATATATTTTATAGTAGCAAACTTAAATAAATAGAGTAGAAGGCATATAAATAGTTGAGATTTTAGTTTGTCACTAACATACAGCATTGTTAAGAAAAGGGGTTCCCCCAAGACTCTAAACTGCTGGACAATAATTGATCAAAATTAAGTGCTTTTATATAGGAGCAGAAGAACAACCTCACATGTGGCCAGTACTTCGGTGCACACAGCAGAGTTATTTCAGAGTGAAATTAAGAAACTGTTAGCTACACTTAAGAAACAGCAGTGGAGTTCACAATAACTAACATCTAAATGGTGATTCTCCTTTATTAAATTAATTGATTGTTTATATCTGATGCATATGCAAACTTTCCTGCAATCTTTCAGACCCCCGTGGTTTAATGTAAATTCACAAATATAAAAAGCATTTCATAGAAAATTGGGAGGCAGATGAGACACTTCAAGACTCAAGATAATTTTCTGTGTGTAAATTTTAAAGTGACTTCAACATAATTACCCTCTGCTGCTCCAAGAGAGGGTAAAAGAGACAAAAATGTATCTGGTTTTACTATATTGCAATTGTTTTTCTAAGTGCTTTGGAAATTTGTAAGTGATCAGCACTGACTTGGAAAATGTTATCCCACAAAAATATAATCATTAATATAATAGTGGGTTAGAAATGTAACTCAAAAAGAGAAATATGATTCAAATATATTACATACATCCAAGATAACAAATTAATTTTCAAGAACCTTCATTGACACAATGTGATGCACAAAATGCAGAGTGAAAATCTTACTGATCTTTCCAAATAATGAGGAGCATTTAAGGAAATGTTTGTATTTCCTAAAACCCACATATACGGCTTACTCTCGGGCAAGTAGACTAATGTCCTATTTCTGCCATTTACATCTGTGTTTGTTCTGGCTCTAAAAATGTGACATTCCAAAATATGGGGCTGGTAGCATGAACATTTAAAATTCATTATAAATATTAAGAGTATATTAATGACCTAGGAACACAGAAAATCTATGATTAATGATAATAAAATGGAATAGAAAAATCTTTGTTTTGTGATGGATTTTCAAAGATTTCTTTTATGAGTATTGTTATTCAAAACTTCCCTTCTACTCCTTCCTTATCCTTCCCAACTCCTTATCAAATTTATGTTCTCTAATTGTATTGCCTCTATGTATATATGCTTAAGACTGGCCACATATGTATTAGATAACCTGACAAGGGCTCAGTTGTGGAGATGATTCATTCTTGTCTCAGCAACCATTAATTTCATGTAGCTCTTCATCTAGGGGTGGAGCCTTCTGAGATTTATTCCAAGCACGCTGTCATGTTAATTGGTACTGTAACTTTCAGATTCTTTTTAGGCAACTATGTTATTGAGGTTGCATGGGTGCACCTCCCTGTCATGTGTGATAGAAATTATGGTTTCACCTCAACCCCCACCCAAGAAAAGGTATACCAAATATAATTTGCGTTGCTCTTATAGTCACTAGAGCATAGTCAAACTGCTCATGACCAGCCCCATGGCCAGCCCCTTAAAGATTACTGAGTCCTTCCCACCTGCCTCAGCCCACAACCAGAAGTCATCAACCATGAAGAGCTACAGTTCAGCATCTCTCTGATAATTGTAAGTACTCTCGACAATAACTTTGTATCTTGACTGTTTTTATTATAAATAAATTAATTAATCAATCAATCAATTCATTTATTTATTGGTGGGTGTTGGCGATGTTGTTGCAGAAGCTTTGAACATCTCTCATTTTCAGTTATTAATTGGAGTCCTCCATACCACTGCAACAGTAGTGCCCTTGCCTGTAATAGCCAGTGGCACCATGGACCACGAGCTTCCTCATGGGTTCTCTGCAGCTGCACGGACCGCAGGCATCCACAGAGCTTGAAGCTTCACCACTGAAGACGGACCTCAGTGTGGTGCTGCGGCCACCTCAGACCACAGATCTCATCATGGCCTCATTTGCATTTGTAAGGAAGATTGAAAACCGATAAAAAAAAATCATCCTGGATAATAATTATCCACAAGCATTCGTTATAAATAGTATTAGTTGCTTACCTTATAGCACGTAAAAGATGTGGGCTTTAAAAAGGGGTCGTTATGTGTGCACAGAGACATATATAAATGTGTGTGTGTGTGTATGTGTGTGTGTGTGTTACACCGCTTTCCCCATGAGTGTATTCAAGCAGTTGACTTACCAAGCACCTTCGGTGAGGTTTCATATTTAAGGTAGAAATGCATCTATGCAACAAATTGTAATGGAAGTTGTTTAGTAGCAACTTTTGTTTGGTCTGCACATTTAAGCAGGCTAGCCTATAAGAATTATCAGTAAAAAAGAAAAAGCACCTCTGATTGCACAAAAATACACTAACATTGTACTTTTGTTTTATTTGTTACTATTATTGGCCAAAGAAAATCACATGAGCCACGGGAGAGGGGTAAAAGAGAGGATTTGTGATTCACTAAGGATCTTCTGTTGCATTATCTAACACATGGAACTCCCCACGGTGACCAATTGACAATCTGACATGCTAAAATGCCTGATGTAAATTGTGTCCCTATTATAATTATGGTTGAAGAACTAGGAGGGGTTCCCAGGTATTCATGGAGATGTCCCCAGCTAGTTCCTTGGGCAGCTGAGGAGAGGGAGCCTGAAATGGCCCTTTCCTATAGCCATACTGATGAATATCTTGCACAACACCATAGAAGCTTCATCTGGCGATGGTTGGAGATAGAGACAGAGACCCACATTGGAGCGCTGGACTGAGGTACCAAGGCCCAAGGCTGAAGGAGGGAGAGCATGAGCAAGAAAGTCAGGACTGCGAGAGGTTCGTCCACCCACTGAGATGGTGGGGCTGATCTAATGGGAGCTCACCAAGGCCAGCTCTACTGGGACTGAAAAAGCATGGGATCAAACTGGACTCTCGGAACTTGGCGGACAATGAGGGCTGACTGAGAAGCCAAGGACAATGGCACTGGGTTTTGATCCTACTGCATGTACTGGTTTTGAGGGAGCCTAATCTGTTTAGATGCGCACCTTCCTGGACCTGGATGGAGGGGGGAGGATCTTGGACTTCCCACAGGGCAGGGAACCCTGACTGCTCTTTGGACTGGAGAGGGAGGGGGAGGGGAGTGGGAGGAGAGGGAGGGAAATGGGAGGTGGGGAGGAAGCAGAAAATTTTTAATAATAAAAAATAAAGAAAAAAAGAAAAAATTCAGAAAATAAGTGAAAACCATCTTCCATTCCTTTGTTCTCCATTGGGAGAACTGTAACTGTTAACTGTAACTATCATTAGTCCAGTTATGTTTGCTTAATTTAAATGCTTTTACTTTATTTTATTAAGAATTTCATGCATGAGCACTGTGTGTTTAAAAGGTACTTAGTATGTGTAACTTACACATCATACATTTTCTCCATCAAGCAGATGTCATCAACAGCCTAGCACCTGTAACTCCCATCTTGTCTGTGTTTCTTATGTCATCAGAGCTTTATTCTTCCCAACTGAGCTTTCTTACTTTTCCCACAGAAGAAATTAAATAACTTTTCATAAGTTACCTCTTTGCTGGGAAATTGTCCGTTAGACATAGGCAGCACCTCTACTTTTAGAACTTGTCATAAGCTGCAAAGCAATCTTTATTGCCTGCATAAACAATGCTTACCTTGAAGAATAAACATTTTCTCTGCACCTCTCCTCAAGCAGCTTGAAAGTAAGCCGCAGAAGTCTTTGGATCCTATGGGTTCCACTGTACCTCTTTTAGGTGCCCATTAAATATTTTGATATTGTGTAGATTAATAATCTAGATAAATCATGAAAGTCAAGGTAAAGTTATGAGTCTTTGAGCCCTTCGAGCCTATAATAATTAATGCATATTCCTCATTGAACATTTATGAAGCATTCTTATTTTGACTTAACCTGGAACTAGCATATCCAAAAGTATTTCTAGATAAAAATAAATATTGAGTTCCCAAACTTTCTTTACAAATGAACATTTATTAATCAATCTGTTTGTAAGTTGTTGCAGTCCTAACTGTGCAAAAATTCATGATAATTGCATAGCACAGTTGGATTCTTAAATGCACCATTTTATGATTGAATAATCTAGATTACTGGAAATTGATTGGTCTCATACTATTTACCTTGGAGAGAGTAATAATGCATTTCTAAACACAATATAAAAGTGGGAAAGAATTTTGAACATAGGTTTCTTAGGGAAAAAATTGAATAGAATTAACTTATTTAAGATTATCTTGATTCTGCATGTAAAAGGTCATGATTTGCATATAGCCATACTGATATGGAAAATATTTTATAAAACTTAATTTATCCTTACTCTTGAAGCCAAAATCTGTCTAGAGAAGATAATTTAGTTCATGGCATTGTGGTGTGTGCAGTCTAATGAAGTGATTTCTCATCCAAATTCACTTATTCTTAGTAATCATTAATAAAATGAAGTCTCTTTAGAATAAATATTCAGTTTTGTAGAAATTATCTCTCCTTTATTGTCCTTTATCGTTAGTAGACTCCAGGGTCGAAAAGCAGCATTTCTGAAGTCATGGCCACTCAGACATTCTCTTGGATGATTACATTGTGGCCATCCCAACCTCTATTTATGATCTTTCCCTGTTCTCCTAAACTAAAGGTTTTTATAATCTCTTCTCCCAATCCTTAAGACTAAGGCACTCACCTTTTTATAATTCCTTCTATCCTGTAAAGGAAGGTCAGCCTTTTGTAGATATTGGTCTGCCACAGCATAGAATACAATGTATGCCTTCCAGGCGGCATAGTAGGGATTCTGCACTACAGATCCCAGGACAAGGATAGACAGCTTGTCCATGTGCTCCAAAGAGCTCAGAATCATTAAGAGATTCGCGTATACTGCTCTTCTTTTCCTAATTTTCATTTTATCTGTTATTTAAGCCACACTGTCTGTACCTACTTCACATATGCATACAGTTCAGGTACAATGCCAGAAAGGGAATGTTTAGTTGTATCTAATTGTTCACTCCTTTGTATTTCCCTTTTGAGAAGTCATCATGTGTTTCTATGTACTTTAGAAGGATTTCTTTCCTCCCTCCCTCCCTCACTTCCTTCCTTCCTTCCTTCCTTCCTTTCTTTTCTTTTTCTTTTTTTTTGAGAAATCCTTCTGATGTTTACCCTTCTTTTCTTCACCATCAACTGTGGTTCTTAAGAGCAGGAAAAAAGAAGATACTATAAATATTTGCTGTGGAAAAGTCCTTTTCTACACTGTGAGGATTTGTTAGTGTGATTGATTTAATAAAGAAGCTGACTGACCAATAACGGAAAAGGATAAAGAAGAGCCAGATTTTCATCAGTGTGGCTATAGGACACGGCCAGTTCAGGCACCCTTTCCTCTGCTGCACAAGAAACAAGTTGGGGACATCTCCTTGGACACCTGGGAACCCTTCTAGAGTCAAGTCTCTTGCCAACCCTAAAATGGCTCCCTTAATTAAGATACTTACTTCCCTGCTCCCACATCCACCCTTCCTCCATCCCAACCATCCCATTCCCTCAAGCTCTCCCCAACCTCCCCTTCTCCCTTCTCTCCCCACATCTCCTCTTATCCCCACCCCACCCCCCATCCCCATGCTCCCAACCCCTGCCTGGGAATTTTGTCAACTTCCAATATCTAGGAGGATAACAATATGTTTTTCTTTGGGTTCACTTTCTTATTTAGCTTCTCTAGGATCATGAATTATAGGTTCAATGTCCTTTATTTATAACTAGAATCCACTTATGAGTGAGTACATACCATATTACTCTCTTTGGGTCTGGGTTACCTCACTCAGTAAAGTGTTTTCTATTTCCATCCATTTGCATGCAAAATTCAAGATGTCATTTTTTTAACCGCTGAGTAGAACTCTAAAGTGTATATGTGCCACACCTTCTTTATCCATTCTTCTATTGAGGGGCACCTAGGTTGTTTCCAGGATCTGGCTATTACAAATAATGCTGCTGTGAACATAGATGAGCAAATGCTTTTGTAGTATGATTGGGCATCTCTTGGTTATATTTCCAGGAGTGGAATTGCTGGATCCTGTGGTAGGTCGACTCCCAGTTTCCTGTGAAACCACCACACTGATTTCCAAAGTGGTTGCACAAGTTTGCATTCCCACCAACAATGTATGAGTGTTCCCCTTACTCCACATCCTCTCCAGCAAAGGCTATGATTAGTGTTTTTGATTTTAGCCATTCTGACAGGTGTAAGATGTTATCTCAGAGTTCTTTTGATTTGCATTTCTCTGATTGCTAAGGAGGTTGAGCATGACCTTAAGTGTGTTTTGGCCATATGAACTTCTTCTGTTGAGAATTCTCTGTTCAGTTCAGTACCATGGAACCTTCATCTGGTGATGGATGGAGATAGAGACAGAGACCCACATTGGATACTGGACTGAGCTCCCAAGGTCCTAATGAGGAGCAGAAGGAGGGAGAACATGAGCAAGAAAGTCAGGACCGTGAGGAGTGCGTCCACCCACTGAGACGGTGGGACTGATCTAATGGGAGCTCACCAAGGCCAGTTGGAATGGGACTGATGGAGCATGTGATTAAACCGGACTCTCTGAATGTGGCTGACAGTGGAGGCTGACTGAGAAGCCAAGGACAATGGTGCTGGGCTTTGATTCTACTGCATGGATGGGCTTTGTGGGAGCCTTGTCTGGACCTGGGGGGAGCAGGGAGGACATTGAACTTCCCATAGGGTAGGAAACCCTGACTGCTCTTTGGCCTGGAGAGGGAGGGAGAGGGGGAGTGGGGGCGGGGAGGGAAGTGGGAGTAGTTGGAAATTTTTAATAAAAATAAAGAAAGATATAAAGAAAGAAAGAAAGAAAGAAAGAAAGAAAGAAAGAAAGAAAGAAAGAAAGAAGGAAAGAAAGAAAGAAAGAAAGAAGAGCCAGATTAGAAGAATATTTGGAGGAACCAGGGTGAAGTCTACAGAGTCTCAAGCAGATGCTGGGAGAAGCAAGATGAGCATGCCATAATGAACACTAAGAGAAGGTACCAAGGAGAGCTTAGATAATAAATTTGTGGTAAATTAAAGGTAAGAGTTAGCTAGTAAAAAGTAGAACTCTTGACCAAGCATTTATAATTAATATAGCCTCAGTGTGTTTAGTTGGGAGTTCTTCACAGGTCAGAGACTTCCACCAGCAAACAATGTCATCCCCTCTTCATCTAACTGACAGCCATTTCCTGCATTAAATATATACTACAATGATAGAGATTAAGCATAGGACAACAGCTTGGATCAATAAAAACATGGAAATAAGAGCTTGGTAGGTCCAAATGAGACAGTATTTACATGGAAAATTTTACAACGAAAGAAATAAGCGAAATAAATCTGTGCAGAATCTTGAGTTTTTGGCCCCTTGTATATTTATTAAATACTAGGATAAACATGCATGATGCAAAACTTCATGGTTTATAGATAAAATAGTGAAGAGTTAACAGTTTCTCAATTCTCAAAGGTTACAGAAGACAGTGCGTTATTTGACAACTGAATTTTCAGAAGGCTCAGAAGGGGAATCTTCTAGATTTTTGTTTTAATGGGCTTGGTTTGGTTTGTTATGTGTTGTATATACACTTTTCTTCTATTAAAAATCTTATTGTGATTTAAAAAAAAAGAAAAGTGCAAGGTTTTCTTTTTGTTTATCTATTCTGTTTTGCCCTAATGCAGAAAAAGTGTACTAGTGGGAATGAAAAAAAATCAATAAATATACAAAAATTCTATTTTATAAATTTTAAAAAGAAAATGAGACCTACTATAAGAAATTAAAACAGAATTACAAATATACATTTATTTAAGGAAAAACAAGAGGCTTATAAAGCCTGCTTTAAAAGAGCAAAAAGCTGTTTATGCATAAGGGAGATAAGAATCTGAAGCAGAAATTGATTCATCAAATTTGCTGGGATCATATCAATACAGACGCCACAGATGATGAAAACTGAGTACTTGACAACACTGCAACAATATTCAATATCACTAAAGTACAAAGGCAGAAACAAGACACTGGATTCGTGATTGTAACCCCAGCAACCTGCGGGAAAATAAGCTAATATAAGCAGAGCTACAACTGAAGAAGACTGGAACCATGGGTAACTTTATTTCAAACAATAATACCCACTACTTTATTACTTAGGTATGAATTGTAAATCCATCGATCAAAAAATTCCTGGAAGAATTTAGGGATCTCATTCACTACAGTGTTTTCTTTATAAACATGAGTGAGTACCTAATGTTAATCAAAAACAAACATGAAGACACATGACTGAAGCACCTTAGTCAAAAATCTCTGGGAATGGTATAATATGATACTAAACTCAGTTCTTGGAAGATCTTGAATTTGAGAATAGCCTGGGCTACATAACAAGTGTTAGACCACTGTGAAGCTGTGTCTCAAAAAAAAAAAAAAAAAAAAAAGAAGAAGAAAATGAAAGGAAAAGAAAAACTGCAAAAGTGTGCAAAGCATCCAAGAACCTTTATGAGGCTGTGAAAGATAAATTTATACACTGGGAGTGCAAAATGTCACACAGTTCTTTAACTATGAAAACCTCTCAAAAGCATTTTAAGACAAACATACCCAATGTTAATTCATTGTGAGAATAAACATTCTGTACAGAACATTGGGTAAAGTGTCTAGAGAATAGAAACAGTACTATAAATGGGATACAAAGGAGTGAAAGAAAGTAGCAATTAAACCAAAGACTGAACACTACCATGTAGACAACATCCACCCTAATTTCACATCTTTCTCTTAATAAGCAAAATTTTATAGCCTTTAGAATATTTTTGCCTGTTGATATAATATAGTAGTTTCATTTTAGATACTAGCTCATCCCTCCCCAAAAAATGATCATGAAAGAACTGAATTAACTGAAAATGATAAATATGTTCTAGAAAGTTCATTTCGAAGCATTGTATACAATACAATTGAAGCAAAATATACGTTGCAGAAAATCAGATTGAAAAGAACAAATATATAAATAAAAACTGAGCATTCTCTCAGCATTAGAGTACCTGTTTTACACCAGCAAGTTTTGGACTGTCCTATGACTTCAAAACACAAAAACAAAACCATCTCTCATTAGTTAGAAAGTGAAATAATACTGTGCTATTATAAATGCAACATGCTAGCACATTTATGTGAGATTATAACAGAAGGAAAACACATGATTATAATAAAGTAGAAAAAGAAATGGATATAAACTCTTTTAGCCATTTTAAAATAAATATATGAGGTTATATAAAGTAATAAGTTAAAGATGCAAATTGGAATAGAGTACTATAAAAGTTAAAAAAGAAAATTGTAAGTCAAAACTACTATGGTATGCTGTCATCACATTTTATTTAAAAAGAGAAATATAATAATAGAAATGTTTATAACAAAAAGTACATATGTACCAAAAATCTTTCTAAATAAAACTTTAAAAATATAGAATAAAGGAAGCAGCAACAATTAGAAAATAATCTTAGTGAAGAGGAAATCTTCTGGAACTGAGTTCTGGAGAGATGGTTCTGCAGCTAAGAACAGCTACTTTTCAAGAGCATTTGTTTAATGTCCTGTTTTCAATGGGGCAACTTTGAGGAGAAATAGACCAGGCCAATGGATAACGTGATAAAAATGCATCATCTTGTTCATGTTATATTGAGTTATGCGCATCACTATTTTAATGTTGCATCCTGAATAAATCAATACTATTTATTTATTTATTTATTTATTTATTTATTTATTTATTTATTTATTTTTGGTTTTTGAGACAAGGTTTCTCTGCAGCTTTAGAGCCTGTCCTGGAACTAGCTCTTGTAGACCAGGCTGGTCTCAAATCAATGCTATATTTTTAAGTAAAAGAAGACTCAAGGAGTGTGATTGGTAAGATTTCTCATTGATTAGAACACACATATTACACTTACAAAGCACTTGACTTCATTTCTCATCACCCACATGATGCTGACATCCAGTTGTCCATAACACCAGTTCCAGGAGTTAGCACTCGCTTCTAATCTCTATGTGCACCAGGCACGCACATGTTAATCAAAAACACATGCAGCCACAACACCCATTCACATTTAAACATCATGAGAAAATATATATTTTTAGAAATTATAATGCAAAGACTGTAACACAAACTTTTAAAAATACAGTCTTTTTTTTAATTAAAAATTTCTGCCTCCTCCCCGCCTCCCATTTATCTCCCCCTCCCCCCCTCTACTCCTCCTCCCTCTCCTGTCCGAAGAGCAGTAAGGGTTCCCTGCCCTGTGGGAAGTCCAAGGTCCTCCCCACTCCATCCAGGTCTAGGAAGGTGAGCATCGAAAACAGGCTAGGCCCCACAAAACCAGTATATGTAGTAGGATCAAAATCCAGTGCCATTTTCCTTGGCTTAAAGAAGTCATCACCAATATGTTGAAACAAGTGAAATTTTTAGATTTTGAATAGAGAAAAGTTTCAATATATAACATGGAAAAAAACAAGGATTCGTATCATGCAAGATACAACGGTAACTAGCACTTGGTGTAAAATATGAAAATATATTGAAAATGAGTATTTATAAGTAATGGACATAGGGTATCCAGACTCACACTCCCTATTGAGGCTACTCTTCAGTGAAGCTTCCAGTAGCTGCCCCAGCAGTCTGCTCATGGTGTTTCTGAAAACCTCATGCTCGTGTTTCTGGGTAGCCTTTTCAATACACAGAATAACTCAAAAATAAACGTTAGGCCTTATGCCTTTTATGGTATCAAAATGCCAGCCACTTTCAAATGAGAAAGAAAAACATAATTATTTATTTCTAACTTATTGTTGTAACCAATAGTAACCACATCATCAGGGTCCATTAAGCAATAGCTGGCTTCCAACTAATTCAGAGAAAATAATCTAAAGATTCTGTGATGCTTTGTTTGGTTATATTGCATATTGGCTTCTTCAAATAGCTAGAAGATGCATGCTAAAAATGTAAGATAATGGTAAATAAAGCAATTTGTTTCACAGTTCACTTAGATGGTGGAAGCTCATCTCAGAATACATTTTAAAACTCATCAAAAATAAGCATATAAGAAGTTGGTAATTTCAATGTAGCATCTTTTCATTTTAATATGTTCTTATTAAATTCATAAAAGTTAATGAACTAGAGATTATGTCATTTTGAACTCTGTCCCAATTGTCTGTTATTAATGGCATTACTCTTATGATGCCAATGCTAAATATTTCATTTCCAAATGCCTTCCTTCAGTCAGTCATGATTCTTCCTTTCAAATTTCCCACTCCAACAGTTTCAACGTCAGGTTATGACTATTGCTTGATTTAATGCTCTATGTTTTCAGGACTCTCAAAGCATTCATATTCATAGTCTATGTTCTAGATATAAAGTCTACAATTTCTACAATCTATGTTTAAGAAGTGAGGCTCGTTGTGTTCTTACAAATTATAAAACCATTTCTGACCACATCTTTAAAACTCAACTGGTACATAGAATTATCAAATGGGAAACCAATTCTTCTCTTCAAAATTAAGCAAAATCTCCTTAAACTAAGTACTCCACCCCAAGGCATCTTTCTCATACAGCAATAATATTAAATTCTTTTCTTTCATATAAAATAGAAAAATGATTTTATCGTCTAAATTCCAGGACCCTACTTTTTTCTCCTTAGCCATGAAAAAGTAACCCACATGACTTCCTCTGGGAAAATATATTTTGGAAAGAATAATGCAAAAGCAATTAAAGAAACTTGTAATACCACTTAGAAATTACTGATTTTAAGCAGTTAAAGCTTTACATCTAAAAATGAAGGAGAGAGAGAGAGAGAGAGAGAGAGAGAGAGAGAGAGAGAGAGAGAGAAACAGAGAAAGAGACAAAGACAAAGAGACACACAGACAGAGAAGCAGTCAAAGACCCTGAGGTACCAAGTTCACCTAAGAAAATAACTACAGTTACCCTGCCTTAACCATTGTGTTTCTTATTATCTTGGACCTTGACTCTTCCTAAGGACACAAGATTTGTATAAATGATGACAATTTTTTGAAGTAATGCATGATCATTTAGTAGTTAATCTATTTAGGTACTACTTACCAATGGTTTGAAAAGGTGAATCAATGTAATCAGCTTTGGAATGCCAGATGTTTTTTTTTTTTTGATAGTACGTACTTGTTGGAATAATATTTAAGAAATCTTGAGATGAAATTGAGAGGCTGAAGAAAAAGCACATCATTTGAAATTAATTTGAGTTGAGGTATGTACATCATCACTTTTATTTTCATCTAAGAAGTTACAGGTATTTAATTAAGACTGCAGAACTTTGCTGAATTATAATGGCCTTCATTCATCTTTGTATATTTATATATGCTAAAGTAAAATTTGACGTGAATAACATTTAACAAACAGTACACATTTTCAAATTTTAACATAGTTGGAAGACCTCATTTCAATGCCCACATGCATTTTATTCTGTTCTCAGAGCACAAAGACTAATTACGGAGGCAATTCCTTGACTCTAGATTTTGAGTTCATGTCCTCTTCGCAGGATTAATTTTGTCCTTCTGGGCAGAGGCATTACAATATCATCTTTTATTACAGAATCATACAACAGCATATGATATAATTCATCAAATAATGAAATAGGAACCATATTTGTAGTATAATCTTCACTCTGCATATAGAGTTTTTGTATTAGTGTGCAGTATATCTTAGAGATAAATTTGATTATTGTTCTTCTAACAAGATGCTCCAAATAAGTTAAATTATGTAGAGCTGTACTTATGCCATAAATGGCACTCTCTTGTGTAATGTAAATAGAGTAGCCATTGTACTGTACAATAATATGCACGTAAAAAAGGATAACATTGGATTATTTGATACCCAAAGGTTTAATGTATCATTTTTCTGGGAAATCCCTGATGCAGTAAAAATCATTTTCCATGTTTTATCTATAGTAGTTATTATCTAAGTCAAGATCACAAATTTTAAACTGAAAATAAGGTCATGCATTTTTAGTCCCCATGTGGTTCAGAATTCTTCATCCCTTGACCTTTGAAGAAAGCATTTTTAGATGGGAGAATGAATTAAAGGTATCAATGCATGCTCTAAATATAATGCATAAAGAACTCATTATACTAAAAAGGTAGTGGGTTGAAACACAAATCTGTTTTAAAAGACTGACTACAAATTTATGTCTAACAGATGCATGATGTGTACTTAATGGAAGGTAGTAGTGGTGAAGATGAACATGTAAAATGCAGAGAGCATGTCCTTCTTGATATCTCTGTAGGCTTGTTAGTCATCTCACAAAGTGATGTCCTGTTCTAGGATAAGCATTTCTAACATTCCCAGCAAAGTAATGAATAATAATAATTCTAGAATATTGATTACTATTCCATTTGCATTTAGCACTAATTGTTTCTCCTTTACTATTCAAAATTTTGTATTTTTTTTTTTTTTGCTTGATCAAGTTAGGAATGTATTTGCCAATGCCTTTCTGTCTCAAGAAGAATTACTTTATGGTTGTCTTTTAAATCATAAATAAGTTTTATCTAGTATATATCTTACTCAATATTTTGATAAGAATAAACACAAATTTGGTAATACCTGGATTGTGTTATTTCTGCTTTAATTCATAAAATCTTCTGGAGAATTTTCTAAACTGCTTTGAAATCTTTTATTTCTTCCCAAAATTATTTACAAGAACAGCTTCCTTGCTTGATCTAGACAATTATAAAAACTTGTAATGGACATTTCCGTCAAAGTTTTAGCTATAAATTATCACCGTTTACAGTTATATATTAGATTTTTACAAGTACCTTAGCTGCTAAGAAAATATCTGAATACCATGCATAATCTGCTTAAAATAGCTTTTGGATGCTTCTTTGTAGCATCCGTAAACCAAACATTCAGATTTACTTCTTAACTCTCGTACTCTATACTAAAGTACTCCATTTAAAGCCAACTGAAATAGTTTTTATGTGTCCAAACACAGGTTTTCTTTATTTAAAAAGTCACCACACACAACCTCAAAATCACATGACTTTCATTATACAGATATAGTGCATTATCTGTTTTACTCTTTTGACTTTTTGTTATTTGTCCTTTGGGAGACCTGCCATGCAGCTCCCAAATAAATCACACACAGGTGTTCATTATTACTTATAAATCCCCTCAACCTAGCTTAACTTATTTCTACCCATCTTTCCTTAACTTTAATTATCACGACTTCTTTTTGTCTCTGTTTTTTTTTTTTTTTTCTGTATGTCTTACTTTCACTCTTATTCCATGGTTGACTGGCTGGGTGACCGGGATGCTGACCTGACTTTCCTCTCTCCTTGTTCTATCTTGTTCCTCCCTCTTCTTCATTTCTCTTTCTATTTATATTTTTTGTTGGCCAGTCTCATCTATCCTTGCTTGTTCCTCACTATTCAGCTCTTTATTAGGGCACACAGCTGCTGGCCAGGCAAAGAATCACAGCTTTACAGAGTTAAATACATGCAGTATAAACAAAAGTCATACACCTTAAAATAATAATATCCCCTAACACTTATCTTACCAGGATGTAACCAGGATGTCTGGGAGATTGAATTTTTCTTCCGAAGACTTGGCTAATGAGTTCACCCCTCTGATGACTATGCTTAGTTCTCTGCCTGACTTATATCTCGAATGAACTACAATCCAGAAATGGAGGACATCCTTGTGATCTGGAACTTGAGGTCGGATGATACATGCCTTTAATCCAGATTTTGAGGCAGGAAACCTTTAATCTGGACCACATCTTATATAGGCTGGAAGATTATTTAAGGACATGGAAGAGGGATGGATTTGTTCCTTCTTTGCCTGCTTGCCCTAGTCTTGTCAGCACATCCATTTCTTCACTGGCATTACAACCTACTTTTTCAGGATTCCAGTGTAAGCGGAGACCACCTGTGTGTTCCCGGCCACCCAGACCGGAAATAATCACACAGAAACTATATTAATTACAACACTTCTTGGACAATAGTTTAATATTCTTATGAACTAACTCTTATATTTAAATTAACCCATTCCTATAATTTTATACTTTACCATGAGACTCATGGTTTACCCGTAAATTTCCCTGGCATCTGCCTCCTTCAGCAGCTATATGGCATCTCCCTACTCCTTTCCTCCTCTATCTTCTTGAAATTTCTGCCTTACTCTACTCTGCCCTGCCAGAACCAAAGAAGTTTTATTCATTAACTAATAAAAGCAACACATACACAGAAGGACTTCCCACACCAATCCAGAATATTTAAAATACCAGCTGAGACACCCAGCCTTTCTTTTCAAATTGAGAAGCTACTAGATTCTTGGATTTTCCATTTGTAGCTAGCCATTGTTGCATTAGGTGGACTGTAACCTGTAAATAATTCCAATAAATTCCCATATATATATATATATATATATATATATATATATATATATATAAAACATATGTATGTGTGTGTGTGTATCTTCCAAAATGTTTGTTTCTGCCATTCTCTACAGGCATATAAGGTAAACAGTTCTTCTCTAGTCACAAATTAATTAAAATATAAATTGGCATTGGAGTTGGAGTATAGCCCTTTTCTTCTTTAAAGCCAAGCAAGCTTATTAAGGGAAAATCCTGTCAGAAGTACCACCTGAAACTGGCATTGCTAAGGGCTAGGAGCATCCAGTGGCCGAAGAAAAAACAAAATTAAGGACTGTTCTATTGACACTAGTCTCATCTCATTCTATAAGACTTGTAGATATTCAATATATATATAGTTTCTGTCATCATATTAGTTATCATATATAGTACTAATTTTAGAAATATGGTTCATCTAGCTTCCTGTACATCATTTCTGTCTTGAAACTGAAGCAAATAACTAGGAAGCTTCTATACCTGGGTTGTATTTAATAGATGGTGGTCATTTATGTTGTAGTTTAGCAGCAGCTGTGAGAATAAGTCACAGAATATAGAAAACTCATGTGGAAGTTTATTAAGGAAGGGGGAGCCATGACGATTATTCAAAGAAAGGAAAGTAAGGAGAAAGAGTGAGTGGGCATGTGGAACTTACTTTACAAGGTTCCCTTGAGCATGGCACACAAAATAACTTAGCCAAGCAGCACATGATGTAGCCATAACATGACATGGAAAATATGGCCATAGGAACCCTAGAATGACTAAGTATCTGCCTGAATGCCAGCAGATGCACCCTAATGGCTGACAGGGAACAGGCCATTGTAATGCCTGGATTCTAATATTCCTACCTTTGTTTATTATTAAAAGATGAGGAATTAAAGAGGATCTGAGGTATGACAAGGATGGAGTGCCAAGTTCTCAAGACTGCTTCCAACTGACATGATGCCAGGCTTCCTTATTCTGCAGGGAAAGTTGAGTGCACTATCTGCCCATTCACACAGCACATGATTCAGGTCAATTATTCCACAGCCCCACAATGCAGGACAATCCGACATGATAGGGAATCGAGTCAAAGCAGAAACTCAGTTTATTACTGTGAGCATTTGCTTATAAAGGTTAAGGAGCACCCTGTGATATAAGGGTACACACACACACACACACACACACACACACACACACACACACACATATATATATATATATATATATATATATATATATATATAGAGAGAGAGAGAGAGAGAGAGAGAGAGATCTGGAACATGTTGTAGTTATTAAACATCTCAAATTACTTTCTCCTTATTTGCAGTTGGCTTTTCTGTCTTTACAAAACAATCCTTAAAGCGCCTATTCCTTCCCCATCATCACAGCATCACCTTCAGGAGACACAGGTGGTTGATTGTTGAGGGCAGTCAATAATAAAGAATTGTATTGAAACCTGTTTTATGGGGTTTTTTTTTCTGAGTCTGAGAAAGTGGATGTCTTTGGGGTGTTATTCTCTCTTATAAATCACGCCCTTTCAATAGCCTTTGAACCTCCAGCTCTGTGGCTAATGATAACAATAACTAATTGGTTTGATTAGAAGTTTCAATTAATGTCATTTGGGATACATAGAGAGGAAATTGATGAATCAGGGTCTGTTTAGTAGAAACAGGAAAACACAAGATAGGCCAGGAAAGAAAGCATGTGGAGTTCTCAATCTGGCAGAGAATAATTGTGGGGTGAAGCCTCATTCTTCTGAGACTGGAGATAAAGCAGTTCATCTTGGTGTCCTCTCAAATTTAAGGGTGAAGGGTCTTGTTGGAGTTGCTCTGTATGAAGGAGGATTAGCTTGAGGTGGAAGAGTAAAGGTTTTGAGGTGGGATAAGTGGATTTAATGAGGAAGACTCTTGAGCTTAGCACTTGTTAGAGTTACAAGAATTACTTTGTAAGAGCTTTGTAAAAATTTAAGGGAAAAGGGTGAGGGGCATTGTTTTGGAAGAGAGAGAAGGACCTGATCCCTGATAATGATTGGAGATGGACAGGTGTTGGTACATGGTTGAAGCAGAGAGTAGGCAATAAATTTCTACAGGAATAAGGCATGAACAGGTGATCAGAGAAAAGTAAGGATTCAGAGAGGTTAGGGGTTAGAACCAGTGACTCATACATGAGTTCAAAAGGCAAGATGGAAAGAGGTCATTTGGGAAAAGCCCAGAGCCTGAAAAGGGTCAGAGGCAAGAGCTTTACCCAGTCAACTTGAAGTTCCTGTGAAATTTTAATAAGAATGTATTTTAAGGAGTGGCTAGCTTCTTTGGTCTTTCCTGAGGACTGTGGGTGGTATGGGTTATGAAAATGTCAAGGGATATTGAGAATTTTAGTTAGAATTTGAAAGAACTGAGAGGTGAATTTAGGACCATTTTCTGACTGAAGAGAAAATCTGGGATTCCAAATTGGGGAATAATTTATCACAGAAGGTCAGAGACTGCCTGAACTCTCTTGTTAGAAGTCAAAAATATTTCTATCCAGCCTGAAAATGTAGCTACTAGGACCAGGATATATTTAACTTGTCTGACTGTGGGCAAGTGAATAAAGTCAAGTTGTCAGTCAGTCCCTGGGAGAGAGTCTCTTGCTTGATAGGTATGGAAAGGTAGGGTAAGATACCTGGAATTAGGGTCTAACATCTGACAAGTTTTACAGGAGGCAATAACAGTTCTTAAGCAATGCAAGTCCTCAGGAGTGGTCTGGAGCTGAGCCTTTACAAAATGAGACAGAACCTGGCTACTATGATAAAAGAGTAGGTATAAATATGACAGAATTTGAGTGTTGGGGGTGCTTGTAGGGATGTGGCATATGGACTCCCTATGTTGGGTGAGGTGAGTCTGAGCTTCTGAGGGCTGCAGCTCCAGCTGCCCCATCCACTTGGTTGTTTTCTCTAGACATAATGGAGTTCTCAGACTGATGAAACCATCAGTGAGTAATTCCTATAGCTGTGGGGAGATAGGAGGCTTTTACCATGTGCATAATATGAACTGAATTCACTATGGATCCTTCTTTTGTTGCAAGTAGCCCATGCCCCTTCCAGATGACAGTGTAGGACAGAATGATATGCAAAACAAATTTGGAGTCTGTGTAAATATTTAGGGGCTATCTTTGTGGCAATTGGAAGGCACAAGTGAGAGCTATTAATTCAGTCTATTGCTTAGTAGTGTGGGTGGGGATGCCACCCCAGTATTTGATACTATGGGATCCACTCAGTGAAAAGGAGCTGCCACACTTGTACCAGGTATAGGTGGTCAGAGGTAATGTGCCCTGCTGTATGCATGAAGGATGGGGGCAGTAGTTCTTCTAGGGTCTCAATGCAAGATTGAAAAGGGTAGTGGTTAGTGTTGTGCCAAGGAAGAAGATTTGAGACATTGAGGGATTGTAGTGTGAAGCGGCGGGGCTGTGTCCCGCCACCCGGCAGCCGGCTAGCTTTACACCCGAAATAATTACACGGAATCTGTATTCTTTTAAAACACTGCCTGGCCCATAGTTTCAGCCTCTTATTGGTTAATTCTCATATCTTGCTTTAACCCATATTTAGTAATTTATATAGCATCACGAGGGGTGCCTTACCAGGAGAGATCTTAACCTGCGTCCATCTCGGAGAGGAGCAGCATGGAGCCTCACCACGCGACTCCCTGAAGCGTCCCCCCAACTCTACTTCCTTGTTCCCACAATTCTGTTCTGTCTACTCCACCTACCTAATTTTCTCTTAAAGGGCCAAGGCAGTTTTCTTTATTAATAATGAAAGTAACACATAAACACTCCTCCATCAAGGGATGGGCAAGATTGGAAAATAAGTGTGGCTTCTTCTACTTGTGCTACCTGGAAAGAAGGTACTAGGTAAGGATGTTGTGGGAGCTCCTTCTGCTCCTTCAGCCAATAGCCTTTAAGATACAAGCCCACTTGGGCATGGTCTCTTATCCTATAAATGCAGCTGTAAAGCCTGTGTTCACTCCCTTGTTTCCAGCTCTCACTTCTGTCTACTAGACTCTGTTCCTGGTCTCCATTCATACAGAGGACTGTGATCTAGGACAGAGACCTGTAACTACTACACATGGTAACTTTTTCATATTTTGTGGAGGTCAGGAACAAAAATGTGAATGAGTTAGATTATTGACATCTGTTATTCATCATGCCTATGAAAGTTATCTGGGCTTCTTCATTGCTTGAAGAATTGATAGAAAATGATACCACTTCAGAGCTCTCTCTGGTTATTTGAAGGAGTCATTTTCTTACCAATAAAGCAAAGAGAATTTCAGATTTAGAGGCAGCTCTTGGCCTAAGCTAACTTTATCACCTGGAAGGCATTACATTTTTTCCCAATTGCCCCCATCCTTGATATTACAACTTGTGCCTGAATTTATTATGGACAAGTAAAACAAGGAATTAAAATCTTCTCATAAGGTAGAATTTTCTATGACACAGTCATGGGAGAAACACCTTTTCACATATTTTATAATATTGTTAACAGCATGTCTCACATGTAAATATCAGCTTACTATAACAAACACTTAAACACAAGGAGTCAAAACAAAAAACAGAAAACAAATAAATAATACACAAGGAGTCAAACAGACTGTATAGGGTACATCAACCAAATGTATATGTAATTTATAAATATTATACAATACATCATTTATAAAATTAAACAAATCCATGTACATCTACATGATTTTAACTAATTAGACATTTAAGAATAGGGCATGATATTCTAATACACACAACTTCTTGTGTCAGATTTTAATGTTTTCACTAGGTTTTACTTTATTTATTGATGCTACTTTACTAATACATGTGATTTCAAAAGCTATAAATTTATTCTTGATTGCATTTTGATAATTAAACTTTTGGGACAATTTAATCTCATTGCTTTCTAATTCAATGTTTTTGACATTAATAACTGACATATTGCTTTTCATTATGTTAATATTTATTGTTATTTCTACTCCAGACACTAGCCCCAAGATACTCAACCACTTTAGGTCATATAAAATATGAAAGATATAAAAACAAAAAAGATTTTTCAAGTAATTCTGGGATTTATTCTGATTTTTGCCAAATATTATTTAGCGTTAAGAGAGAATAAACCAGAGGGCATCAAGAGTTAAAAACTAATGTTGTCAAAGCAGAGTTCTTTATTTAATATCTTAGAAAAGCAACCTTACTATACAGCTTGTTTCTTCAGTATATTATATTATTTTTTATTTTGCAATAGATATTGATTATTTAGGTAAAGTAATAGTTTCCTTTTAAATTAGCATCATTTGATTTCAGACAACTGAAAATATCTTGATTTTCACAAATACTGTGGGATATAGAGATAACACTAGCTCTCCCAAGTACCCCTAGAAAGATAATGTAGCACACACACACACACACACACACACACACAAAACATTGAAAAAGTAAAAACTCAAAGGCATTGACAACTCAGGGTCATTGTTCCTTTCTTAGTTTCTTTCTGAACATAAGTATTTTTGTGCATTTTGCTAACAATCTATATCCTGTTTTATGTAGCAGAGTATGACTTTTAAATGTCATAAAGTTTTAAAATGAAGCATATAGCAGAATATGTAGAAAATTCCTAATATCCAAAGGAACTATGAACAGTGTAGCTTATTCATTAAAGTATCAGTGTTAAGTTTTATAGACAATGTTAATCTTTTCTTGAAAATTTTACCATACATCATCAACTTCTTAGATAGTGCACATTAATAAATGGTTGCTTATAAAATAATTTTAAATTCTATACTACGAATTTGTGTGGTTATTGTAATATCTCCCCAATTGCCTAGTTAATGAAAATAATACTTTTCAACATCCTTAAGTAGCCACATTTCCCAAAATAAAATTGTGTATATGTTTAGTGTTATCCTTCTGTTATGTTTAGAATTACTAGTTCTGATTTCATTTAAAATTGGCAATTTCTGTTTTTTTCTATATATTCTATGAGTTTTTATTTAATTGTTAATATCCTCAGAGTAACTTTTTTAACTTTCAAAAATTAAAATGGATTCATATATTTTGTACATATAAGATGAAGGATACAGTAATAATATTGTATTTACTAAATAGAATATTATTTAACAATCAAAACAGATCTTTGATAAGAAAGAATAATGTGCATGAATAATTTTTGGAAATTATACTGTTTATCAATTTTTCTTTGAAGAAGTATGCAATATTTAATAAACAAAGTTTATTTGTTTACCATATTGACAAATGTTAGGGAAGGGCAAGTGATTGTCTTCATTTGAGAACCAACTCAAATCATGCACACCATCATTCAATAAATAGTTTTAAACCCATGATTTAACTCAGAGAGCCACAGGGAAAAAAAAAACAAAGAGGCATGAGTGTACGAAAGAAATCTATGAAAATGAGAAGGGCTTGACAGCTGTAAAAAGTATATACATGAGAGTTTGTGGGTACGTCTGTCTGTATACTCAAGGAAGAGAATGTATGAGAATATATGCACATATGTATATATGTGAAAACCATATATATATATATATGAATGGGATTTATTAGAATGACTTATAGGCTGTGGTTCAGTTAGCCAAACAATGACTGTGTAATGATAGGAGTTCCAAGAATCCAGAGGGAAGATTTTTAATCTCCAATGCAGGATGTCTCATTTTGTCTTTAATATGCAACAAAATCCCAAAGAAGTAGGCTCTAATACCAGTGTAGGAATGAACAGCCAGAGCAATAACAAGAGGTAAAGAAACCAAGTTTATTCTTCCATATCCTTTATAGATTGCTAGCAGAAGCTGTGGTCCAGATTAAAGCTTGGTCTTGGCAGCTCAAGATCTGGATTTAAAAAAGTTCTTTCTGCTGGATAGTGGTGGCTCATGCCTTTAGTTCCAGTACTTGGAAGGAAGAGTCATGTGGATATCTGTGAGTTCAAGGCCAGGCTGGTCTATGAAGCAAATTCAGGATAGCCAGGGTGGGGTTTTTTTGTTGTTGTTGTTATTTTATTTATTTATTTATTTATTTTACTTTTTATTTTAAAATTAAAAATTTCCATTTCCTCTCCTCCCCTCCACCCACACCCCCACTCCCTCCCTCTCCAGGCCAAAGAGAAGTCAGGGTTCCCTGCACTATGAGAAGTCTAAGGTCCTCCCAATTCCCCCCAGGTCCAGGAAGGTGAGCATCCAAAATCACAAGGTTCCCACAGAGCTCATCCATGCAGTAGAATCAAGCCCAGCGCCATTGTCCTTAGCTTCTCAGTCAGCCTCCACCGTCAGCCACATTCAAAGAGTCCAGTTTGATCACATGCTCCATCAGTCACATTCCAGCTGGTCTGGTGATCGCCCATTAGATCTGTCCCACCATCTCAGTGGGTGAACGCACCCCTCACAGTCCTGACTTCCTTGCTCATGTTCTCCCACCGTCTGCTCCTAATTAGGACCTTGGGAGCTCAGTCCAGTGCTCCAATGTGGGTCTCTGTCTCTATCTCCATCCTTCACCACATGAAGGTTCTATGGTAATATGCAAGATAATTATCAGTGTGGCTATAGGACAAGGCCAGTTCAGCTACCCTTTCCTCTGCTGCCCAAGGAAAAAGTTTGAGACATCTCCTTGGACACTTGGGAATCCCTCTAGAGTCAAGTCTCTTGCCAACCCTAAAATAGCTTCCATAATTAAGATATATACGTCCCTGCTCCCAAATCACCCCTCCTCCATCCCAACCATCCCATTCCCTCAAACTCTCCCCATCCTCTCTTTTTCCCTTCTCTCCCCCCATCTCCCCTTATCCCCACCTCACCCCCACCCCCGTGCTCCCAACCCCTATCCGGCAATTTTGTAAATTTCCAATATCGCGATTTTTTTCTTTGGGTTCACCTTCTTCTTTAGCTTCTCTAGGATCATAAATTCTAGGCTCTATGTCCTTTATTTATGGCTAGAATCCACTTATGAGTGAGTACATACCATATTCCTCTTTTGGGGTCTGGGTTACCTCACTCAGGATGATGTTTTCTATTTCCATCCATTTGCATGCAAAATTCAAGATGTATAGAAGAATGAGAAAGAATGTTATGGTATTCTGAAAAATGAATAAAATATCAGGACCTTGGTTTCTCAGTCCTCCTCCAAGGACAACGGCGATGAGCATGAACTCTACAGCATGGACGGGCTCACTGTGAACCTTGTCAGTTTGGTTGTTCGCCTTCCTGGACTTAGGGGGAGGGGGGCTGGGAAGACCTTGGACTTAACATAGTGAAGGGAACCCTGATGGCTCTCTGGCTTGGAGAGGGGTGGAGTGGGGGTATGGGTGGAAGGGAGGGGAGGGAAGGGAAAGGAGGTGGGGAGGAGATGGAAATTTTTAATAAAATAATAAGAAAAACAAAGAAAAAAAGGAAAAAAATATTAGGACCTTCTGTTTCAGAAGAAAATTGGGGAATCGGCCCCTGTAGTTAGAATAAGACACCAAAGAATACAATTAGGAAGCTGCTCAGAGCTTATTATGCTACATGGTATCCCTCCAGGAATGAAAATTGCTCTTAAACTGCAGAGTAGTGTTGAGACCTCCAAGAAATTCCTTTTCCCAAGGTCAGGAATTTAGCCAAAAGTTTCCATTCCCTCAGGGACTTGAAGCAATTCATTGCTTGCTACAAAGGGAGTCATTCTCCTTATCTCTGTCAAGAGGAAGTTGTGGTCATCCATTAACGTGTCATTGTGGTGCCTACAATCTTGTTAAGTACAATGCTAGCTTTCTCCAACACTGTGTCCTAGAAATGCCTAGTGAATATACATGAAGAATAAAAATGAACTCAGTAGTTTGTATTTATATGTTGTGCACCTTTCAATGCTTTTTGTTGGCACATTAGTCGTGTGTGTGTGTGTGTGTGTGTGTGTGTGTGTGTGTGTGTGTGTTTGTGTGTGGTTTGAATAAGAATGGCCGCCAGAGGCTAGCAGTGCATTATGTAGGATTAGGTGGTGTGGCCTTTTTCATATAGGTGTGGCCTTGTAGGAGGAAATGTTTCACCAGTTTGGGCTTTGTGGTTTCAGAAGCTCAAAGCTGGCCTAAAGTCTCTCTTCCTGCTCCCTACTTCCCATAGATCTAGAATCCAAAATGTTCAATTCCTTCTCCAGAGGTATGGCTGTCTTAGTACCACCATGATTCCTGCCATGATGACAGTGGACTAAACCTCTGAAATTGTAAGCAAGCCTCAATTAAATGCTTTCTTTTATAAAGTTACCGTGATAATGTTCTTTCTTCACATCAATAGAATACTAAGCCAGAAGTTGGTACCAGAGACTGGGGAGTTGCTTTGATAAGTCTGATCATGCTTTGCTTGGAGGAATATGGAACACTTTGGGATGTTAGATTGAAAACTGATTGATTATTATAAGCAAGATTAATAGGCATGGACATGGCCAGAGTCCATCCTGCCAGCATTTAATTAAAAGTTGCTTCAAATTTGGGTTTAAACTGTAGTGGTGGTCTATTTCTTGATTGGTGGGATTTGAATTGACCATTATAGAAAATCTCAATTGGTTACAAATAAGACATGAACAGATTGTGGGGAGTGCATTCCAAATGGATACTTAGAAAGCATAACTCTTGCACATATCATATTATATTATTATCTTTTATAAGCCTGTTTGTTTTCTAATGGGGCTTTCAAATAATATAATAGGATATTAATATAATTTAATATACAATATAATACATATAAAAGAGGTAAAACAAAAACTAACCCATCATAACTGTACAACACAAACACACAGAAGGAAAAGAGCTCAAGAGAAGACACAAGAAATAGAGTGTCATTTGCATAGGAAGGAATCTCATAAAATATACTAACCTTGTGTTTTTACATAATGTATAAGCAAAGAAGCTATAGGTCAAAGTAAATAAATTTATATATCTAATAAAATAAAAATAAGAAACATTATGATAATAATCTTTAAAAAAATAAAGGAATATCCCAGACATGGTATTTTGAGACAAGGATTAGTTTATTTTTTGTTGGTTACCCTACTACTGACCATACAGCCTACCTTAAAATGTGTGTGTTCTATCAATGAGATTGCATAGAGAACAATAAATTTCCATTTGCTTGTGGCTTTCAATCGGAGATTGCTTCCGTGTTAGGGATGGGTCCTGTGTCTATTTCTACTTTTCAGGTCTAGGATCCCATTTGGAGTAGACCCTTGCAGCCCCTGTGAATGATTTCTCAGACTCTGTGAGCTCATAGAGCATGGTTCAGGTTGATATATAGAGCCTTGTTTCATTGCTGTCCTTCATCCCCTCTGGCTCTTAAACACTTTCAAGCTCATCTGCTAGAAGGTTCGCTGAGCTCTGAGAGAAGGGATTTCCTGGAGACATCTCTTTCAGGGCTGAGCTGGGCATGTTTTAAAACACTTTCACACATGTGATTCTTCAGAGAACTCCGTTAATTTCATTAACCAACTTTTAAATTGTTTTTTTTTTCTTTGTGTTTTTTAAACGTTCCTTCTTTATTCTAGACAGCAATTCTCTGTTAGATGTATAATTAGCAGAGTTTTTGGTGTGCTTGTTTCTCTCCCATTCTGGAGTCTGGCTCCTCAGTCAAAGTTTCATTTGCAGTCCATAGGGTTTTTTTTTTTCTCATTGTATTTTATTTATGAAGTCCCTCTTGATAATTAGTGGTCTCACTTCCTGATTGACCAATGTCCTATCCAGAAAATCCTTATCTAAGCCTATATCCTAAAGAGTTCTCTCCATTCTTGATCCCAAAACTTTCAGACGTTCAGTTATAACCTTGAAATCATTGATCCACTTGTAATTGACTGGTGTGCATGGTGAAGCAGAAGGATCGGATTTCATTATTCTATATGTAGTCATCCAGTTTCTACAATCCAACTTGATAAAAGTGCTGTCTTTTCTCTGAAATGTTTTTTCAGCATCTTTGTCATATATAAAGTGGATTTAGGTACTTGGGGTTTTTGGTATTTTTTTCTTCACTCAGTACTAGAACTCTAGTTCTAGGTACTAGAACTAGGTACTAGAACTAGTACTAGGCTAAACTTTGCAGATCTTCTGCATGTGTATCTTCTCCAGTAGCTGGGAGTTCACATACTAATCAATCCTATGCGAAAGGCGCTATTTTTATAAAGTCATTCATCACCTCTGGCTCTTAAGTTCTTTCTTCCTCTCATACATAGATCCCTGAGCCTTGAGTAGAGGGATTTGAGGCAAATAGCTCATTTAGAACTGACTGCTCCAAGGTGCCCCACGTTCAGCAACTTTTCCATTGAGGGGTGTTTGTGTGTTGATGCTAACCTATGGCAGAAGGAACTTCTCTAATGCCTTTGGATCAAGGCACCTACTGATCTATGAGTGTGGCAGTAAGTTACAAGGAGTCATGCTGCTTTAGACAAATATTAGAGCCATGAGCTAGTCAGTGTTCGGTTATCGACCACTCCAGATATGGGATTAATTTTATGGAGTGGACTTCACGCCCAATCAACAAGTGGTTATTATTCGTGTAGCATCTGTATCACTACTGTAGCAGTATAGCTTGAGAGAAGATAACTGTTGATAACTTTTTTCCCCTCTGGTGGCATTCAGAGTACCATCCAATTCAGAGTATTATGAATGATGGACAGTAAGAATTAAGCATTGAGGTAGACATCGGCTTGACTTCTTGGTGTTCAATGACATAGATTTGTGTGTAGCATTAAGGCCTTACCATCTGTTTGTAGAGAGTAACCAGAAGCCTTGGCACCGGCCTGTAATATTTTAGGTTTTCAGTGGTCCCTTATGGACAATAACTCAACATGCTGCAACCGATTCCTAGCACTGAAGGTGTTAATTGCTGATATAAGATGTCGACTGGAAGCATTATGTTCCCTTATATTTTGTGACCTACTGTACATTCCCCACTTTCATTCATATCTGTATTTTAGGAAGCTTCTACGTAGTATTTTTCACAGGCTTATTCAAAAGGCCTTCAGGTTTAGTTATCTCTCCCCATTTTTAGTTTTTTAATCTTTCTTTCCCAAGTTGCACCCAGTTTAATCCTATTATAGTTTACCATTTGTCTCTCCCCAACAACTTTTTTCCTTATTTGCATGATCCCTTCCTCCCCACTGGTCCTTTACTAGGAATCCAATGTCCAGTATAAAAAAAAAATTACAAAAAATGGAGGAAAACTAAGAGAAGATGAAATGGCCTTCCTTGCCAAGAGCACACTAATTGGCTATTAAGAGCTGCCTCAAGAACCCTTAAAACGTACATAAAGGTGGGCATTATGTGGACTAAATAGGTTATAGTTAGTATTCTATATATCTCTATATGCATATATACATATACATTTATGCTTGCATATCTGTTACTAAAAAAGGCCAAAATTTGAAGGATAGTAGTGAGGGGTATATGAAATGTTTTGGAGGGATGTAAGGAAAGGGAGAAATGTTGTGAATCAATTACAAAAAAAAAACCCAACATATAGAAAGCTTCAAAACTAAAAGAAGCCGGGCAGTGGTGGCGCACGCCTTTAATCCCAGCACTCGGGAGGCAGAGGCAGACAGATCTCTGTGAGTTCGAGACCAGCCTGGTCTACAAGAGCTAGCTCCAGGACAGGCTCCATAAGCCACAGAGAAACTCTGTCTCGAAAAACCAAAAAAAAAAAAAAAAAAAAAAAAAAAAAAAAAAACTAAAAGAAAACATAGTGTTTGTTTTTTAAGGACTGGATTGGCATACAGCTTTATTTATGAATTTCTTGATTTAGGGATTTTGTTATTGTTGTTAGTTTTGTGTTATTTTTTGAATAACTGAAAGCTGAGTAATATTCTATTGTGTAAATGTATCACATTACAATTTTCAATATCTACTCATCTGTTGAAGTGCATAAAACTAATTCTTATTTCTGCCAACAATGAATAGAGGAGAAATGAACATGGATGGACCAGCATGTCTGTAATAAGATATAGAGTCCTATGGGTATATGCTTAAGAATGCTACAGCTGGGTGTTAAGGTAGTTTTACCTGGGTTCCCAAGACAGATTCACACTGATTTCCATTTTGATTGTAAGAATATGCATTCTCACAAATAAGAATGACTCTTCCCTTTCCCTGAATACTCACCAGCATGTCAGCATGTGCTCTTTGTTCTACACATTATGGTCCTTCTGACATGAGATGGAATAACAAGGGAGTTTTATTTGCTTTTCTCTGATGAGTAAGAATGTTGAACATTTCTTTAGTCACTCTAAGCCATTTGTATTTTATGTTTTGAGAAATCTTTGTTTAGTTTTGTACCAAATTGTGTGTGTGTGTGTGTGTGTATGTGTGAAATAGTATTTTATACAATATAAAATATTTCTAACTTTAGGAGAGATACTAGCAAAAATCTCGTGACTGCTAAAATTTAGAACATAATTTCTTTCTTTTTAACAACAAAACATAACAAAATGAAATATAATAAAATAAACCAAAAAAAAAACCATTTTGCATTGAAGGTGGACAAGGCAGACCAAGAGAAGGTAAACAGCCCAAAGAGAGACATAAGAATCAGTGGCCCAGTTGTTCCTATATTTAGGAATTCCATAAAAGCATTAATGCTATGAAACATACTCAGAGGACCTGGTGCTTACCCCTGAAGGCCTCCTGATTGCTGCTTCAGTCTAGTTCATGTGAATTCTGCTCAGCTAGTTTACAGGCCCTTATTTTCCTGGTGTCCTTCATCCCTTCTGGTTACCATATTTCATTTGCTCCCTTTTCCACCAGGTACCCTGAATTATAAGGGGAGGGATTTGTTGGAGACATGTCATTTAGAGTTGTATGTTCCACGGTCTCTCTGCTTAATGTCTGGCTGGGGGTCTCTGCATTTGTTCTCAACTATTGCAGGAGGAAGCCTTTCTTATGATGGTCCTGAATAAGATACCTATTTATAATTATAGCTATTATTATTATTTATGATTATAGCAGAATATCATTACTGGTCATTTTGTTGCTACTTTTTAAATATTAGAGCAGTAGTATTTGGTTTTACATTACAGTTCTAGGCTCTATAGTCTCTGGGTCTTGTTTACCCAAGCAGTATTGGATATGGATTCCATCACATGGAGTGGATTATAAGTCAAATCTGATATTGGTTGGCTACTCACACAAGCTTTTATGCTCCCATTCCTGTTACATATTTTGCAGGCAGGACAAGTTGTAGATCAAAGGTTTTGTGCCTGAATTGGTGTTTACTTTTAGTAATCTGCAGAGTACCCTCCCAAAGCAAAGACATTAGGATACAGAGGGGACGGTTCTATGTAGGCAAGAGCTCTATCTCTCCACATTCAATGGGTTGTATAGGTGTTGTCCTCAGCAATGGGGCTTTACTGTCAGTTTGTGAAGAACAACATATTGTCTTGCCAATAGTCAAGGTTGTTTAGGGATTCCCATGACAGCCCTGTGGCCAAGAACTCAGTTGGATGTAACTTAGTCCTGGTATTAGAAGCTTTGTTTGGAAGTCACAACAACATGAGGAATGGCATTAGAGGGTCACAACATTAGGAAGGTTTGACATCCTAACAGGAATTTATTAAAATTTTGAATTTTGACTGATTTTCTCCTACTATTTCTAAAAACTCTGTCTTCCTGTCTTCCTTTACAAGTTTTTTCTTCTCATCAATATGCAAGTGATATCTTTTTTTAACATTATTATCCATTTGAATTTTTTGTATATGTATTTATTTATACATACACAGATATAAGTAAATAAATGTAATAAACAAAATGTATAAATAAGTATCGTTTATATATTACAGACAACAATAAACATTATATTGCTATTGTAGCACTCAAGTTTAAAAAGTACTTTATTTTTATAAAACTATAAACCAAATTGAAGTGATAATTTGGGAAAGAAGAGCAATCCCTAATAATTTGACATTCTGAGAGACTGTGTACTCTCGACATGACCAAGATAATGTGGATAACCCTAGTGTAAGACACATGGTGATGTTCTGAGGGAAATGGCAAAACCTTCTCTTCTGATTTCTCTGTTGATATTGATAATTTGGGCAGAAAAGTGCACCACAGCATCGTCTTCACCCGTTATTTACCCTGAAGACTTTTTCCCTACAGAGACTGCTCCAACAAGATTAGCTAGACATGTGTCCTTGGTCTGACTGTGTACCACAAGCCCTGCCTCCTTGTTTATCAGTGTATTGGTAACTCTGCCTCCTTATCTACCTGTATATAATATAATAACCGCATTTTTGCATTAAGCTTCTGTGGTGATGAGGTTTCTCCATCAGAAATCCCGTATTGCCCAACCCCAGGTTTCTATATGTCTGTATGTTTGTCCTTTCTTTATTTCCTCTCCTCCCCCAGTCAGTATCAGCCCTGGAACATTGCTAGGTATTAGACAATTTTCTGGGAAAATTTCAAAGTGATGCCATACATAATTAAATAAATTCGAATATCAAACGTGCCAAATATGTGGGAAAGAGCAGTTAGAATCTCAAACATGTGACTCTAGGTGACTCTGGCATTGAAAATACTCAGAGAAGTAAGAGAAATTCTTTCTCTCCTTAGATTGGTATTACTACCAGTCTTCTCCCTCCTCTATCACCTTTTCCTGCTTCAGCCCCAGTCATTTGTTTTCCACCAGTTTTGGTTCGTACAGGTGAATGAGACCTGAAGAAAATGTGCTCCAATTTCCTAAAGTGCTATAATGTAACCAGCATGTGGCATACGTGTACTGTGTTGGCTGTGATAGACCTTTAGAGCTTCTGGATTGCTTCTTTTTAATGTCACGAATAACAGGAACGTCACGACTTCTGATCCTTACCAAAATTAAGATTTTGCTACACTGAATGTAAATGTAATATGTGAGTAAAAGTATTCTACAATGGTGGATATGTAAATTTGTAGAACTTTGGTTTATCAGATGAACGCACTGAGAAATGTGTATATTGTTGCTCAACACTTGTTTTGAAACTCACCCTTGCCATTCGTAAATAAGTCTATGCAGGTTTTCCAGTTATTTGAAGAATGATGGATAAGTTTATTCCTCTCAGAATTTTTCATGTTTTTCACTGAGTGAAGGCTAAATAACTGGCTTCCATATTTGCAAGACTAAATTATATAATGCACACGAATGTACTATTCTCATAGCATTCAACACAAAAAAAATGCTATGAGGTAAAACTTACTGTGGTTGATTTTTCATATAATTGTGGTGTACTTAGTAAGATAGGTTATCAAAGTAAGTAATTTACCTTTATTCAGAAAGTATGAATTATGATTGATAATTAAGGAACAGCCTATTTCTAAACACACACACACACACACACACACACACATACACACACTGATTTAGAATTATGTGTCTTGACTTTATTTTGCTCTTAAGCTTTGTATTTTCATAAAGTTTTAAAGTCATCATACTATGCCAACATGTTGGTGACCCTTGTCTCATATAATTTATGTCTGTGACCTCTATCCCATGATATCTCAGTATCAGATCATCAGTTCCCTCTCATCAGCATTACATAGAGCTGTAACAATGTTGCAAAATATCTCTGCTACTACTCAGTTTGTATGCCAGTAAAGACATCATTAAAAGAAGCCTAAATACAAGTTAATTTAATCTTGGATAGCTACAGTATTGAAAACAGCTTGGTATTGGCATAAAAACAGAGAAGTTGACCAATGGAATCATATAGAAGACCCGGATCTTAAACCACAAACCTACAAACACCTGATTTTTGATAAAGGAGCCAAAAGTACACAATGGAAGAAAGAGGGCATCTTCAACAAATGGTGCTGGCATAACTGGATGTCAACCTGTAGAAGAATGAAAGTAGATCCATATCTATCACCATGCACAAAACTCAAATCCAAATGGATTAAAGACCTCAATATTAATCTGAACACATTGAGCTTGATAGAGGAGAAAGTGGGAAGTACTCTACAACAAATGGGCACAGGGAACCGTTTCCTACGCATAACCCCAGATGCACAGACATTAAGGGCAACATTGAATAAATGGGACCTCCTGAAGCTGAGCAGCTTCTGTAAAGCAAAGGACATTGTCACTAAGACACAAAGGCAGCCTATTGACTGGGAAAAGATCTTCACCAACCCTGCACCTGACAAACGTCTGATCTCTAAAATATATAAGGAACTCAAGAGACTAGACGGCAAAATGCCAATTAACCCAATTAAAAAATGGGGCGCTGAACTGAACAGAGAATTCTCAACAGAAGAAGTTCGAATGGCCAAAAGACACTTAAGGGCATGCTCAACCTCCTTAGCAATCAGGGAAATGCAAATCAAAACAACTTTGAGATATCATCTTACACCTGTCAGATTGGCTAAAATCCAAAACACCAATAATAACCTTTGCTGGAGAGGTTGTGGGGTAAGGGGTACACTCATCCATTGCTGGTGGGAATGCACACTTGTGCAACCACTTTGGAAAGCAGTGTGGTGATTTCTCAGGAAATTCGGGATCAACCTACCCCAGGACTCATCAATTCCACTCTTGGGAATATACCCAAGACATGCCCAATAATACTACAAAAGCATTTGCTCATCTATGTTCATAGCAGCATTATTTGTAATAGCCAGATCCTGGAAACAACCTAGATGCCCTTCAGTGGAAGAATGGATGAAGAAACTGTGGGATATATACATGCTAGAATACTACTCAGTGGTAAAAAACTATGACATCTTGAATTTTGCAGGCAAATGGATGGAAATAGAAAACACTATTCTGAGTGAGAACCTCCACCTGGCGATAGATGAAGAAAATGACAGAGCCCCACATTGGAGCACCGGACTGAGCTCCCAAGGTCCTGATGAGGAGCAGAAGGAGAGAGAACATGAAAGTCTTAACTGGAAAGTTTGTCCAATAATATAAAGGTTCAAATACCTATGATATAATCTTTTATCATTTTCTCATATTTTATGTTATAACTGTGAGTTGATCATTTTCACATGTTTGTCTTTAAAAATCAGTCTCCATTGAATCTATAGATGCTTATATATACCCACCTGGAAATTGGAAACAGACAAGATTGCCTGACAAAATTGGGAGCATGGGGGTAGGGAGAGAAGGAAGGTTATAAGGGGAAGAGGAGGGAAGAAGGGAAGGAAAGGGTTGAGGGGAACTTGAGGGAATGGAATAGTCGAGATGAAGGAAGGACAGAGATGAGAGCAAGAAAAGAGATATCTTGAATAAGGGAGCCATTATAGGGTTAGAAGAAACCTGGCTCTAGAAAAATTCCCAGGAATCCACAAGGATGACCCCCCCTTAAACTCTAAGCAATAGAGGAGAGGGGGCCCCATCTTGACTTGCCCTGTAGGCAAACTAATGATTATCTTAAATATCACCATAAAACCTTCATCCAGAAACTAATGGAAACAGAGGCAGAGATCCATATTGAAGCACTGATCTGAGCTCCCAAGGTCTAGTTGAAGAATGGAAGGAATGGGAATATGAGCATAGACGTCAAGACCATGAAGGGTTCATCTACTGCAACAGTTTACCTGAGTTAATGGGAGCTCACCAACTCTAGCTGAACTAGGGAGGAACAAGCATAGGACCAAACTAGTCCCTCTGAATGTGGTTGACAGTTGGATGGTTGGGGCAGACTGAGGGGCCACTGGCAGTGGCACCAGGATTTATCCCTACTGCATGTACTGGCTTTTTGGGATCCTACTCTCTGGATGTATACCTTGCTCAGCCTATATATAGTAGAGAGGATCTTGGACCTTCCACAAAGCAATGTGCCTTACCCTCTCTGAGGATTATATGGGGGTGGGGTGTAAGGGTGTGTGGAGAAAATGGGAGGAGGGGAGAGAATGGGAACTTGAATTGGTAGTTTTTAGAAAATTTAATAAATTTAGAAGAGGGAGCCTGAAATGGCCCTTTCCTGTAGCCATACTGATGAATATCTTGAATATCACCATAGAAGCTTCATCTGGTGGTGGATGGAGACAGAAACAGAGACCCACATTGCAGGACTGAGCTCCCAAGGCCCAAATGAAGAGCTGAAGGAGGGAGAACATGAGCAAGGAAGTCAGGACCACAAGGAGTGCGCCCACCCACTGAGATGGTAAGGCTCGTCTAATGGGAGCTCACCAAGGCCAGCTCTACTGGGACTGAAAAAGCATGGCATCAAACTGGACTCTCGGAACTTGGCGGACAATGAGGGCTGACTGAGAAGCCAAGAACAATGGCACTGGGTTTTGATCCTACTGCTTGTACTGGCTTTGGGGGAACCTAGTCTGTTTAGATGCACATCTTCCTGGACCTGGATAAAGGGGGTTGGACCTTGGACTTCCGGCAGGGGAGGGAACCCTGACTGCTCCTTGGACTGGAAAGGGAGGGGGAGGGGAGTTAAAGGAGGGAGAGGGAAATGGGAGGTGGGGAGGAGGCGGAAATTTTTAATATTAATAAAAAATTACTAAGATTATTAGGGATCTTTGTAAATAAAATTGCCAGTGTAAGGAAGCCTAAGAATGAAAAATATGGAAACAATATGCATATTGTGTATGTGACAACAGGATAATTTTAATTAACATATTCTATTAAAGTCACCTGATCCACAAAAAAAGAGAAAAAAAATCAGTCTCCAACCTTGGACTTCTGGATCTATTTCTGAAAATCTACCAAAATAATATGAGATATGAAGACATTTAAAATACATTGGAGTAAAATATCTCAGTATGGGAATGTCATTTCTTCTCTAATCATTTATTGTCATTAATTGGAACATTGGTGGAATTTCAAATATAATAAGAGATTTTTCTGATTTAACTGTCATGTTATTCTGTTTGATTTTATGAGATGTGTTAACAAAGACTGTGAAATAGTCTGAGCAATGTAAACTAGATAATGTGAGGTTACAACCAATATCTACAACCGGTCTACTTACAGAACATACACATCAGATAAACTGGACAAGTTTTCAATCTAGTAATAATGAAGTTAACTTTGAGGATTGATGCTAATTAACATTTAATTTAATTTAATTTAATATTGTTGCATTACATGGTTTTAGGATTCTTATTATCTCTGAGAATAACTTTATGTATGTTTTACTGTAGAATATAGAGAGAAGGGCATGAATTCAATATTCATAGTACTATCACTAAGAAATTCAGAATCTAATCTTAAAATTTATCAACTTCTTTTTGAAGAATAAAGTGAGTTAAATTACTTAGCTTTGTAATTTCTCAAAAATCTATAAATGAAATTGCCACATGACTGACTCAGTTGACTGAACAAGAGTTGGAGAGACCAAGCTAACGAAATGTCCTTCTGTGTTATTATTTGGGTCTTGGCAGTCAGGAAACAAAAAGCCGTCTTGTTTACAATTCATACTCTACTACCTGACATAAATTCTTTTTTCCAAACACTTTAAAACTATTGTGCCATATCAAATATATCAGAGAATAATGCAAATACACCTTTGGGTGTATAAACTGAAATTGATGTTTCTTCAAATTAAATCAATGCAAAAATATACCAACTTATGTCATACGATAAGATAAGATAAGTGACAGTACTCTCTACATAAAATGTTGTCTGTTGACTGGGGCTGTATAAGAAATACTTGATAATTATCTATAAAAACATAAGGACCTTGTACCTGTACCGGGTTAAAAAAAAAACTCACCTTCACTCAGCGTATGAGATTTTATTTATTTCATTGTTTGCTTTCTTAAGACTTTTTCAATGAAGATATAATCCACATTCATTGTAGATTAATGAGATTCAGCAACATGGATCAGCACTGCTGATATATGAACTAGATTAAGAAATTTTTACATGAACCTGAGTGTGCATTTAACAAGGCAATAAAGTAATAGTTATGTGATGTTTCTATATGCATATCTAATGATCTAGGTAGCTAAAATTAGCCTGCATTAATAAGCATAATAACACAATAAAAGAAAATAAATGAGGAAACTATTATCATAAAAGGCAAGAAGTTCTTTATAAATGGGTGTATTTTATCTATAATCAAGAAAAATGTTAATGAGATATCTTAGAAGTTCCCGAAATAGTCTATTAGTTGAGTTCTATTGTTTAAATAATTGTATAAATCATAATTAAATTAACACTTTAATTGTGTGCTTCATAACAACTTTATAAGCATATGGGTTCTAGCTCTCATTACACAAAATGTAAAGAACTGATCTATAGTAATATCTAATAAAAAAAAAGCTGAGGTTAGTTGAGCGAAAAAGTTATAAAAATGTACTTTAGTAGCAAAAATATTTTAACTCAAAAGAAGAATGCACATATGTATGTATACATATATCAAATGAATGCACATACCTTCCTGCTTGTATGTCTATCTCTATACATGTGCCCTCACATCAATCAAAGTTGAAGAGTCAAAATAAAGGGCATTTGAAATTATTACATATGTAGTCATAATTATAGAAATGCAAACTAATACAAAGTGGTTACAAAAAAGATTGAAAATATTGACTTTAGGAGTTATGGAAGAAAACAGTAGCTTATTAATCACTCATAGATTATGCAAAACTGGAAGGAATTAAAGAACAAGAGAAAAATGAAAATGGTGAGTAGATAAAACAATAAAGTTGCTTATAATGAAATAAAGTCTGAACACCACAGGAAAAAATATCAGTCAAAAATAGAGCATGGAAAGAGTGCTGAAAGCTAACAGAAATTAGAGGAATTTCAGTGTGGAAAGCTGCTCTCGGGAACATCATCAAGCCTATGGGACCTTAAGACTCTGGCCGTACCTCCAAGCTGGAGAATTACAAAGTAAAGAGACACTCATGCCATATTTGCACCATACCTTGATAGATGGAAACAGATTGGCTTGTTGACCATGACACATATGTTAAATAAGTGGAATAGGCGAGACTGGGCCAAGGGAAGATGGGGAGAGAAAAGTGTGAAGGGGAGAATGGGAGGAGCTCGGAGGAATGGGGTGCTTGGGATATAGGAAGGGTGGATATGGGAGCAGGGAAGCATATATCTTAATTTAAGGAGCTACCTGAGGGTTGTCAAGAGACTTGACCCTAGAGGGGTTCCCAGGTTTCCAGGGAGACGCCCCCAGTTAGTTCCTTGGGCAGCTGAGGAGAGGGAGCCTGAAAAGGCCAGTTCCTATAGCCATACTGATGAATTTCTTGCATATCACCATAGAACCTCCACCTGACGATAGATGAAGAAAATGACAGAGCCCCACATTGGAGCACCGGACTGAGCTCCCAAGGTCCAGATGAGGAGCAGAAGGAGGGAGAACATGAGAAAGAAAGTCAGGACTGTGAGGGAACCTCCAGCTGGCGACAGATGGGGAAGGTGACTGAGCCCCACATTGGAGCACTGGACTGAGCTCCCCAAGGTCCTGATGAGGAGCAGAAGGAGCGAGAACATAAGGGAGAAAGTCAGGAACGTGAGGGGTGCGTTCACTCATGGAGACGGTGGGACAGAACTAAAGGGAGATCACCAACTCCAGTTGGAATGGGACTGATGGATCATGCGACCAAACCCATCTCTCTGAATGTGGCCAACAGCGGGGGCTGACTGAGAAGCAAAGGACAATGGCGCTGGGCTCTGATTCTTCTGCATGGACAGGCTCTGTGGGAGCCTTCTCAGCTTGGTCGATCACCTTCCTGGACCTGGAGGGAGTTGGGAGGACCTTGGACTTAGCATAGAGTGGGGAACCCTGATGGCTCCTTGGCCTTGAGAGGGAGGGAGGGGAGGTATGGGTGGAGGGAAGGGGAGGTAAGGGGGAGAAGGAGGGGAGGGAAGGGGGAGGAGGAGCGGAGGGAGGGGGGAGGAGGAGGGAAGGAGATGGAAATTTTTAAATATAAAAAAAAATAAACCATGAGAAAAAAAAAAATAAAGGTACCAAACATGAAGGAAAAAAAAAAAAGAAGCATAAAGAGTCATGCTCTAGATACAGAGGTTCTTAACCTTTCTAATACTACAAACCTTTAGTATAGTTCTCATGTTGTATTGATCTCTACCATAAAATTATTTTGCTTCTACTTCATAACTGTAATTTTACTACTGTTATGAGTCATAATGCAAATATCTGATATTCAGGATATCTGATATGTGACACCCAAATTGGGTGCAACCCACAAGTTGAAAAGCACTTGTCTTGAATATTTGGATTTATCTGAGCACTCAATGAAAGACTGGGGTGTTCCTTATCTAGAAACAAGAGCAGCAGGAGACATGGATCAGTGGAAAATCAGGTAGAAGTATTTATGTTCATGCCTCAAAGCCCCTTTCTCAACAAAGCTACTTAAAGCAGTGATCAGTGCCAGGTGACAGTTTACTCCCAGTTCATACAGATTTCAATGTACATCTTATAGTGGATATTGAGATAGACACAGATGTGAATGTCAGATGTTGAATTGTTATCAGACATTATCAAAGTTGTGTGATGAGTTGTATTCTTTAGTAGTTTCATATATTACTAAAATTAAGATTGTTAAAAACAATGTACCTGTTAGAGCAAGTGTTGTAATTTTTAGAATCCTTAAAATTTTGCCAAGCCTACTCTTAAACATAAACATCATAGTAATATTTACAGGTCTGTAGCTTTTCATTTCTTAGTGAACCTTTTCACACAGTGAAAATTCTTTGATTTTGTGAAAGTAACACAAGGACTAAACGAAATAATGACACGTAAGTGATTGTGAAGAAATAGAGTTCAAATGAGTTTAGGCCAATTTACTTAAAACTGTGAGCTCATATTCTTACAGTTAGTGATGATAACATACTGAAATAATATGGCTTTTTTTTATTTGGGATAATATGATACCTAAGAAGAAAATCAAATTTCAAAATAATAATACAGCATTGGAAATTCTCTCTAAATAAACAGAATATGCCAGAATGGAAAATGGCATGGAGATTACTTCATTGTAAAACAAAACATTAAAGAATTAACATTTTTAATTGAACAAAAGAGTATACACAGTACAATATTAAAATTGGAAGTTACATATGGATATAAAGATTAGATTTGTCATTATTTGTATGAAATGATGAAACCAAGTTATTATCCATATTAGTTTTGTTTTATATAATTATTAAAAACCGATAATCAGTGGAGAAAATTATGTAGCATTAAGATGATCACAATTTGAAACAATTATATAAACAAAGTGTGAAAAGTCACATTTTTGGTCTGATTATTTTAATAAGCCAATAGTTAATATAGAAATGTTAAGAAATATTTTAATCAGCAAGAAATCATAAAGGAAAACCAATTAATAGAATTTCAAATTCCACAAACCTTAGAAAGCAAAGATCATTTATATTTCAAAATTCAACAATAGTTACTATAAAGTAGATTATACACTCAATGTGTACTTTCGAAGTTTATTATGGAACATCTAATAAAGTAGGTAAAATATTCCGTATATTTACATTCCAAAATAAAATTTACTGAGAGAAAATATATGGAATCAGAATCTACTTAGGTCATTAAACAATAATAAAAACTAAATTATATCTTGCAATATAAATTATTAAAATTCCTAGTGATGGAATGATACCATGCCATCTCTTAATTCATTTTGAATAAACTTGAAAATAAATAGCCTAAACTTGCTGAAATTGCTTTAAAATCTCTTCTGGGAACAGGACTTCCAGGAATACAATCTTAGTGAAACTGATTTTTGGACTCTGAATAGCATTATGAAGAAATGTATTTTTAAAAAGATGAGTTATGTATTATTCCATCTGAGTGGCATTGCTCTCTAGCTAACACACAGTAGAGAAGTGAACAAGCAAAACTTGATTTCATTCATAATGCAAACTTGAAATGATGACAGAACCAGCACTCATGTTAGTGCTTAGCATGGAGAAGAACTCTGCTCCCCTGAAACTTTCCATTGTTTGTGGGCAATCAGCTCTTAAGTGTGTAGTTTCTAACAGCATCACCTGGATGAATGCTTAATAAACAATGTGTGTAGGTCTGAGTGCTTTTGTATCATATTCTTTTATGTAATGTCTGTCCTAATTATATTTAATAGTTCACGTTTTATTGTTGCTGAACAAAACCCACTTTTAGTTCAACATATGTTATTCTCATAAATAATGAATGGTATATTATTACTATTTTTCAATGGTAAAAAAGCTAAAAAAGAAAAATGAATAAATACCATTTAGTAGTAACAAAAGAATATAATTAGTCCAAAGGTGAATCATAATTACTACATAAAACATACTGTAAAAGAATGATAAATACCAAAGTTGTTTTGATTTTCATTTCCTTGATCTCTAAGGAGGTTGAGCATGACCTTAAGTGTCTTTTGGCCATTTGAACTTTGTCTGTTGAGAATTCTCTGTTCAGTTCAGTACCCCATTTTTAATTGGGTTAATTAGAGTTTTAATGTCTAGTTTCTTGAGTCCTTTATATATTTTGGAGATCAGACCTTTGTCTGATGCAGGGTTGGTGAAGATCTTCTCCCATTCAATAGGTCACCTTTTTGTCTTAATGACAGTGTCCTTTGCATTACAGAAGCTAGTCAGTTTTAGGAGGTCACATTTATTCATCGTTGCCCTTATTGTCTGTACTACTAGGGTTATACATAGGAAGTGGTTTCCTGTGCCCATGTGTTGCAGACTACTTCACACTTTCTCTTCTATCAGGTTCAGTGTGGTCACATTTATATTAAGGTCTTTAATCCATTTGGACTTGAGTTTTGTGTATGGTGATAGATAAGGATCTATTTTCATTCTTCTACAGGTTGACATCCAGTTATGCCAGCACCATTTGTTAAAAATGCTTTCTTTCTTCCATTGTATAATTTTAGCTCCTTTGTTGAAAATCAGGTGTTCATAGGTTTGTGGGTTAATATCTGGGCCTTCAATTGTATTCCATTGGTCAACATCTCTGTTTTTATGCCAATACCAAGCTGCTTTCATTACTGTAGCTCTGTAATAGAGTTTGAAGTCAGGGATGGTAATGCCTCTGGAAGTACGTTTATTGTATAGGATTGTTTTAGCTATCCTGGGTTTTTTGTTTTTCCATATAAAGTTGATTATTGTTCTCTCAAAGTTTGTTGTAGTGGGGAGCTGCGAGCCGTGTTCCTGCCGCCCTGCTCCCGGTCACCAGCTAGCTTATGCCCTGAAATAACAACACACAAATTGTATTCTTTTAAACACTGCCTGGCCCATTATTTTCAGCCTCTTACTCACATCTTGACTAACCCATATCTAATAATCTGTGTAATACCACGAATGGTGTCTTACCGGGAAAGATTCAGCACATCTGACCTGGTGGCTGGCTTCATCGCATCTCTCTCCCTGAGGAGAGGCATGGCAGTCTGGCTAACTTAGGAGAGGCATGGCATCTGACTAAGCCATCTACCTCACTTCCTTCTTCCTGTTCTGTCTACTCCACCCACCTAAGGGCTGGCCAAGGCAGTTACTTTATTAATGAATGAAATCAACATAAACAGAAGACTCTCCTACATCAGTTTGTGAACAATTTTGATGGGATTTTGATGAGGATTGCATTGAATCTATAGATTGCTTTTGGTAGAATTGCCATTTTTACTATGTTGATCCTCCCAATCCAAGATCCTTCCATTTTCTGATATCCTCTTCAATTTCTTTCTTCAAAGACTTAAAGTTCTTGTCAAATAGATCTTTCACTTTCTTGGTTAGAGTTACACCAATGGTTAGAGTTACCCTAAGATACTTTATGCTATTTGTGGTTTTAGGTCTCATGGTATAAAATTCATGATCTTGACTATGACAGAATGTGATGCATATATGTTTCACATTTTAATGTTGTCATGGTTAATTACTTACTTGAACAGAATACAGGGTACTTTTTGCCTCTTCTGATTTATTTTAGCTTGAAGTCTATTAGGTCAGATATTAGAATAGCAACACTTTCTTTCATTTTCTTGAAATACACTTTTCTTTTTGTATTTAAGGGTTTATGTCATTAAGGATAATGTAAATTTATTGTAGATAACAGAAAATGAATTTTGTTCCTTTATCAGTTCAGCTAACTTGTGTCTTTTACTGGTGAGTTAAGGAACAAGCTCTCATAGTATTTGAAGGTGTTATCAAGCTGCCAAGTAGAGAAAAAATAGGCAGCTCTCCCCAGCAGAAAAAAATAAGAACCACAACAAGGCCTGGACTGGAAAGATACCCAGTGAAAGAATAGTGGCAATTTTATCTTGGGGTTAAACAACAGCTACCTATTAGACTGACATTTCATTCAACCTGGCACTGTATGTAATCTTAGCCAGTTGCCAAGGACTGTGACTGCAAATGTCATAAATCTGGGAGGAGAATCTTCTATTGAAGTTTTCCAAAAAGTATATTCTCTAACTGCATTATAAATGTTTGCTGTTATACTCACAGATTAGCAAAGCTCTTCCTCTTCATTCAAAAGAGCTTATTTTGTATCTGATACAGAATAAGTAACCACAAAGTGTCCAGTTCCAACTAATACATCTCTAATAAAACCCAAATGTATGAGACTTTGGGAAAATCATGAAGTGTGATGGGAAGATGATGTGGAAGTCCCCTCTGTGTGCTGTGATTACCATTAATGAATAAGGAAAATGCTGGCTTTTTGCAAGGCAGAACTTATGTAGGCAGGGAAAGCTAGGCTGAATGCTGAGAATAAGAAGGGCTGACTCAGAGAGATGCCATGGAGACACACCAGAATCAGACATGCCAAAACTTTGCCAGTAAGCTACTGCCATGTGGCAATATGCAGATTAATGGAGATGAGGTAATTAAAATATAAGAGATAGCCAATAAGAAGTTAGAGCTAATAGGCCAAGCAGTATTTTAAATTGTACAGTTTCTGTGTGATTATTTTGGGTCTCAGAAAGCCAGCTGGCTGGGAACCAAATAAGCTGCCTCCTTCCTACAAACTGGTGCACCAACATGTTGGATTAATCCATGTAAAAACCTGAGAAAGCTTAAAAAGTAATCCCAGACACAAAATAACAGTTAAGTATTGTTTGGTAGCAGCATATTCTTGGGTGGGCTATGTTTGCTAGAAGCAAGCAGAGGAAAGGCTCATTTAAGTGAGGTTTTCCTGATTTAGCCATAGCAGAAAAAAAAGGCTGCACTTTTTTGAAATTCCAGCTTTCTGGGCCCTGCTGCCATCACGAACTATGACTCTTTCAGGCAAAAGGTCTGGCTACAGAGCATGTGAGTGGGGTTTGTAAGCAGACTGCTGCAGCTTGCTTAATGGTGGCATGGACTGGCTGTATGCCTGAGAATGGGGCTGTGGGCATGGCTCTCAGAGGGAGCAAACAGCTCTGCCATGCTGGACTGGGCAGAGCAAGAAAAAATTACTGTATACAATATAGTAATGGTGCAGCTTATGTTTTAAAAAGGGCTTGACATTTTAAAAAGTGCTCCTGGACAGTAAAGAATTAGATATATGCAATAAGTTCAGATGAATCATAGTGCTGGATAAATGTACATATGCTCAGAAGATAGAAAAAAAAGAGTATGGAAAGTCTTAAAATAAAGTTAATGCTTTAAAAAAAGGGTAAAGTTTTTTCTCATTTTTTATTAAAAATTTCCATCTCTTCCCCTCCTCCTCCCCATTCCCTCCCCTCCCTTCCACCCATATCCCCACTCCCTCCCTCTCCAAGCCAAAGAGCCATCAGGGTTCCCTTCACTATGTTAAGGCCAAGGTTCTCCCAAATCCCCCTAAGTCCAGGAAGGTGAGCAACCAAACTGACAAGGCTCACAGTGAGCCCGTCCATGCTGTAGAGTTCAAGCTCATCGCCGTTGTCCTTGGTTTCTCAGTCCTCCTCCACCGTCAGCCACATTTAGAGAGTCTGGTTTGGTCCCCTGTTCCATCAGTCCCATTCCAACTGGACTTGGTGGTCTCCCGTTAGATCTGTCCCACTGTCTCAATGGGTGAACGCACCCCTCACAGTCCTGACTTCCTTGCTCATGATCTCCCTCCTTTTGCTCCTCATCAGGACCTTGGGAGCTCAGTCCAGTGCTCCTATGTGAGGCTCTGTCATTTTCTCCATCCAACACCAGATGAAGGTTCTATGGTGATATGCAGATATTCATGAGTATGGCAATAGGATCTGGACATTTCTGGCACCCTCTCCTCAGCTGCCCAAGGAACTAGCTGGTGGTGTCTTTCTGGACACCTGGGAACCCATCTAGAGTCAAGTCTCTGCCAACCCTAGAATGGCTCCCTTAATTAAGATATATAATTCCTTGTTCCCATATCCACTCTTCCTATATCCCAACCATCCTATTCCCCCAAGCTCTGACATCTTGAATTTTGCATGCAAATGGATGGAAATAGAAAACACCATCCTGAGTGAGGTGACCCAGGCTCAAAAAGATGAACATGAGATGTACTCACCCATAATTGGTTTCTAGCCATAAATAAAGAACACTGAGGCTATAGTTCATAAAAAATCCTAGAGAAGCTAAATAAGAAGGTGAATCCAAAGAAAAACATATAGTTATCCTCCTGGATATTGGAAGTAGACATGATTGCCGGACAAAAAATGGGAACTTGGGGGTGGGATGGGATGGGGGGATGAGGGGATGGGGAAAGAAAAGTGTGAAGTGGAGGATGGGAAGGGTAAAGTTTTTATAGAGACAGAGTAGAGATAGTCATAGATTAAAAGAAATAAAGAAAAATAAGCCAGAATCTGGATAATGTATATTATTGTGTTTCTTTTTACTTTTTTGACTGTGCAGGAGCTAAGTAAAGAGAGACATTTCATTGTATCAGCTGCTAAGCTAAACCAGCATATATGTTCTAAAGTTATCATGACTTTCAAATTTAGGTCTAAGGATATGTTGCTTTGGAAAAGAAGTTCTTCTTTTGTTTCCACAGAAGATGAGAACCTGTGGATTGATTCCTGACCAATATTGTTTAATGGAACCAGACCCCCTGAAAGGTTTCTGTAAACACCCCCAAAGAGAAAATACTTTACCCAATATACAGCAGGAAGCAGTTTGGAGAAACTAGACCTATTCTCCCAAACATTGTTTATAAATATTTCTTTACATTTAAAGGGGGATATGCTATAGAAATTTGTATTGGTATGGATTTTAGTTTATTGATACAAATTTGAGGTCAATCTTGTTATATGTATATTTATGCTCTTGATTAAGGTTCATTTAAAAATATAATGTATAATTAAGAAATATAAGTTAATAGATACTCATATTATAGTCAAGTTTGAGTCATGTTAGTTAGAATTTCTAGATGTATAGAGATATATTTCAGTTAGATTAGTATTCCTCAAGTCTTTCAGAGACCATCAGAATATGGCATATAAAATATTTTAATAACTTAGGATTTTTCATGACAATGAGATACATCTGCTCCTGGCAGCACCAATTACTTTAAGAGGAATATGGGTATCGAAGAGGCTTCTTAGCAATTTGGGCAAGAAACTGCTCTTGTCTGGATTGCTTAACTGGGTATGCAGGACTCATAGAGAAATGACTGCTGAACTTGCCTAAATGTGAGTCAGTCCTTTGGGGTTCATACTTCATGAAAGAGTCTGCCAGACATTCTGCAGGACACAGAAGAAAGTGACTGACAAACTGCCAATCTAGGCAGAACTATCTTTGAAATTTCCTGCTTCATGGAAAAGTTTGTTGGATTCCATGGATCTTCTGGCTAAATATTGATGCCCCAACAATACAGAAGAACTTTGTGTGACTGTCCAGGCAGCGAGATGTGTCTGCCAATTCTAGAGTTTTAGAAGTTGCTTACTTAGGTAGTATTATATTCTTCTTGACTCTTAGATTGAATTGAAGAATTTATAGTTATATTTATAGTTTTCTTTAGTTATGGAAAAGGTAAAGTAAATAGAAATATTGTAACTGTAATTATTGCTTGATATCTGTTTTATTATATGTAATTTTATTATGTTAAAGCTAAAACTTTCTTTTTTTATTTAAATACAAGAGGAGAGGTGATGTAGAAATTTTCTCTGTGTGCTGTGATTACCATTAGTGAATAAAGAACTGCCTTGAACCTATAGCAAGGCAGAACTTAAGTAGGTATGGAAAGCTAGGCTAAATGCTGGTAAAAAGAAGGGTGGAGTCAAAGAGATGCCATGGAGTCATCACCAGAGTCAGACATGCCCAAACTATGTCTGTAAGTCACTACCATGTGGCGATACGCAGACTAATGGAGATGAGTTAAATTAAAATGTAAAAGCTCTCTGATAAGAAGTTAGAGCTAATGGGCTAAGCAGTGTTTTAATTTTTTATTTTTTTAAGTTTTTATTTATTTATTTTTTAAAATTTCTGCCTCCTCCCAGCCTCCCAATTACCCTCCCTCCCCACCTCTACTCCCCCACCCTCTCCTGTATGAAGAGCAGTAAGAGTTCCATGCCCTGTGGAAAGTCCAAGATCCTCCCCCCTCCATCCAGGTCTAGGAAGGTGAGCATCCAAACAGGCTAGGCCTCCCCAAAGCCAGTATATGTAGTAGGATCAAAATCCAGTGTCATTATCCTTGGCTTCTCAGCTGCCCTCAATGTCTGCCATGTTCAGGGAGACTGGTTTTATCCCGTGCTTTTTTAGTCCCAGTCCAGCTGGCCTTGGTGAGCTCTGATTAGATCAGCCCCATCATCTCGGTGGGTGGGTGCACCCCTCGTGGTCCTGACATCCTTGCTCATGATCTCCCTCCTTTTGCTCCTTATCAGCACCTTGGGAGCTCAGTCCGGTGCTCCTATGTGGGGCTCTGTCTCCATCTCCATCCATTGCCAGATGAAGGTTCTATGGTGATATGCAAGATATTCATCAGTATGGCAATAGGATCTGGCCATTTCTGGCTCCCTCTCCTGAGCTGCCCAAGGAACTAGCTGGGGGCATCTTTCTGGACATCTCGGAACCCCTCTAGAGTCAATTCTCTGCCAACCCTAGAATGGTTCCCTTAATTAAGATATATATTCCTCTGTTCCCACATCCATCCTTCCTATATCCCAACCATCCTATTCCCCCAAGCTCTCCCCATCCTCTACTTCACACTTTTCTTTCCCCATCCCCCCTTACCCCTATCCCACCCCACCCCAAGTTCCCAATTTTTGCCCAGCAATCTTGTCTACTTCCAATATCCAGGAGGATAACTATATGTTTATCTTTGGATTCACCTTCTTATTTAGCTTCTCTAGGATCATGAATTATAGGCTCGATGTCCTTTATTTATGGCTAGAAAACAATTATGAGTGAGTACATCCCATGTTCATTTTTTGGGCCTGGGTTACCTCACTCAGGATGGTGTTTTCTATTTCCATCCATTTGCATGTAAAATTCAAGATGTCATTGGTTTTTTACCACTGAGTAGTACTCCAATATGTATATATTCTACACTTTCTTCATCCATTCTTCCACTGAAGGGCCTCTAGGTTGTTTCCAGGATCTGGCTATTACAAATAATGCTGCTATGAACATAGTTGAACAAATGCTTTTGTAATATGATAGGGCATGTCTTGGGTATATTCCCAAGAGTGGAATTGCTGGGTCCTGGGGTAGGTTGATCCCGAATTTCCTGAGAAACCGCCACACTGCTTTCCAAAGTGGTTGCACAAGTGTGCATTCCCACCAGCAATGGATGAGTGTATCCCTTACTCCACAACCTCTCCAGCAAAGGCTATCATTGGTGTTTTTGATTTTAGCCAATCTGATAGGTGTAAGATGGTATCTCAAAGTTGTTTTGATTTGCATTTCCCTGATTGCTCAAAAGGCTGAGCATGCCCTTAAGTGTCTTTTGGCCATTCGAACTTCTTTTGTTCAGAATTCTCTGTTCGGTTCAGTGCCCCATTTTTAATTGGGTTAATTAGCATTTTAAAGTCTAGTCTCTTGAGTTCCTTATATATTTTGGAGATCAGACCTTTTTCTGTTGCGGGGTTGATGAAGATCTTTTGCCAGTCAGTAGGCTGCCTTTGTGTCTTAGTGATAGTGTCCTTTCTAAGCAGTGTTTTAAATGTAATAGTTTCTGTGTGATTATTTCAGGTCTAAGCTAGCGTGCCACAGGGGAACAAGCGGCCTCCTTACTATAGGAAGATTGTAAGATCCAGGAGACCAGAGTATTAACTATAAAGTAGTGTATATTCTACATGTGGAAGGAAAGCCAGACTGGTGAACTCTCAGCAAGATGCTTGCCTGAACAGGATGAATATAATGACAACACAGGCTGACATGCCAACAGGAACAGGAGAATGTCATCAGATCGTATCTGTAAACAAAGAGCTAAATGTGGCCAATGCCCAAAAAGAAATCAGAGAGTTTCCTTCAAGGACAAGTGAAGTGGGATTCGCCCCTGTACGTATGAATATGCTTTATTACCATTGGCTAATAATGAATCATTTTTAGCATATAAGAGGGAAAATATAGCCAGGCTGGAGAGATATATAGAGTGAGTAGGCACAGTAAGGGGGATACCATGTAGCTGCCCAAGGAGACAAATGTCAGAAGAAACCTTACCAGTAAGACACATCCTCATGTTTATATATGGATAGAAAGGGGTTAATTCAAGATATAAGAGCTAGCACAGAATATGACTAAGCTAATGGCCAAATAGTATTGGAATTATTATAGTTTCTTTCAGAGCATTAAGGAAATGAACGAACAGTCTCCTTCTACAGACAAGCTCCTACAAACATTGTCTAATCCCAAGTGGACAACCCTAGACATAGAGGACATTTGTACATATGAATAGAATACATATATACATACAAACATATATGTATATACACATATGTATATAAAGCAGCATAGACATAAGAGGAAAGAGATATTTATATATATTTATTATACATACAGATTCAAATACACATAAATATACATATGTTGGTATAGTAACAAAAATACTAAAGAAGGGACAATGAATTTGGACAGGTGGAAAACTTAGATGAGGAGAGAAAAAACTGAGAATGATGTTTACATAGTACTCAAATATGTTTTCAAGGAAAAAATTAAATAAAGAATTCTTTGGGTGCATATTATTTATGTTTGTGTGTATATTTCTCTGTATGCATACATATTTATATATAAATGTCTTTATACAAAGGTGTGTATATGTCTATACACAGGTACATACATGGGTATATACTCATGCTAATGGATGACAGATATCAACATCAATTGTCTATCCAGGCTGTTCTTAAACTTTTGTGTTAAATATGATCTTTCACTTTGCCAGAGCTCAGCAATTCACTAGAATTTTTGGCCAATTAGTTCTGGATATCTGGCAGTCTCCACCCTTTCCTGGGCTTCTGTTATAAAGATGCATGATAATAGTCTTCCTTTCCCCAACACCTTTCTTTTTTGTGAGAGCTAAGAATTGAAATCGAGGTCTTCATGATTATGTAGCAGACATTTGCAATCCCAGTCAGCTCCCTATCCTTTATTATAAGACATTTGTCACTACATGAAGTTTATTAGTACTTTTACATAGGTGTATACATGAATAGGTTGCTATGTGCTGTGTTTATATTTAAGTGTTGAAAACTGCTTTACATACCTTAAAAGATGCTTTAAAAAGATAAATGATAGCCAATATCTGGTCACAATTTAATCTGTATATAAGCTTGTGTAAATAATAAAACCTATATATTTTCTTATGCTCAGTTTTATCAGAATTCAAATGTGAAAATAGATTCTACTTATATAGAATACAAAGATGACTTTGTTTTTTTTTATTTTTCATTACCACTTCACAGCTCACAATACAAAATCTTGTTTAAATGGATGAAATAGAATTCAGTTTTCAAACATTCCATGAGTATCAGAAATAGAGTGACAGAATATCTTACATTTTACACATAAAAAATTACCCTAAATTCAAAGATCAACTCCCATGGGCTTAATTTTATCAAAGAAGAAAGAAATGCCAAACATAGTGCCCACCAACATAGTCAATAGCTTTCAAAGAGTGTTTGACATTGAGCAGAACTGCACAACACATAAGCTAGAGAAACAGACACCGATGGCCTGTCAAAAATTTTGTAGACATGATGCTATTATCAAGGCGCATCAGGATAAAATAAAAATGACCTCGCTGACCACAGGCTTACAAATGTCCTGGGAAGGAGAGAAAAACGGTGAATCAAAAGGTAGCCTTTCTGCACGTCCCCCCAGGCCTTTTTTATTGACAAGAATGACAATCGTCCCAAGATGCACCATTATCTATGGCCAGCAAGCTGACATCAAATACTCCTGAGTTGTATCTGTCAGAATAGAAAACTCTGCTCAAAAAAGACAGGGCTTGTTACATTTTGCTCTGGCAAGGTTTGTCAAAAGCCAGGGTCACTTTTGTGTGCCCTGCCCTGAAGGGGAATTGCAAAGGGAGAGTAGTTCACTTGATTCCTCAATGCTGCCTCTGCAAGGAGACTTAGTGTCTAGTTGACCACGGTGTTTTGAAAGTCAAGTCATGACTCAAAGAAAGTGGAAAACAACTTTAATAGTCTACCACTTAACTACTTAGGAATTAGATTCACATGCTAGAATCAGAGCCTTAAAAGATTTCTACATTTAGAACCCTCCCCCACCTCTTTTTGGCTATGTGTGATTTGTTATTTTAAACCCAGAGAGGGAAATACTACTGTTGCTGAAACTAGAAGGGACAAGGTCATGTGCTCTGGGCAGCACTTGTTGTAATTACAGTATGCAGTTTATTACTCTCTGAAATATTTACAGTCGTAAGAGATTCCTCTAATTTGCTTTTCTTTGACTAAAGAGAAACTTTATATACAAATGTCCAGCCTCTGACACTTAAGTAAACTCACTAACTTGTGGAAACATCTGCTAACCACTCAGAAGAAAATGCAAGCTGAGAATGTTTCTTTAATTTGTTCCTTTACAAAATACAAAGAAACTTCTTTCGCCTTTAATGAATTAGTGAGTTAAAATGGAGCCAGCAGATGAATCTGTTTTCTGAATTAAATAACCACATTTCTGCCCTTCAGATCCTAGATTGTCTCTTCCTCCCTTCTAAACTCTTTCTCTCTCTCTCCTATCTTTCTCCATGTCCCCCCTTCCTTCTTCTCTTCTTTCTGTCTATCTCTCCTATCTTTCCCTCTTTGTCCTTGTCCTCCCCTACTTCCTCCCTTTTCTCCATAGCTGTTAGTCTTTCTTGCACCTTCATTTCCTTAACCTTCCCTTTATTGACTTCCTTTAAAATCTCTAGTTTATCGTTTTCTCCAAGTTCAGAAAGAGGTCAGTTGTGATTAAATGTGTTCAAAGTAATAGTTTAAATATTACTGCATCTTATAATTCTTCTACAACATAGGGTGAAAAACCATCATCCACATGTCCTGATCATTTAAAAACTCAATTAAAAGTTTCATTAAACATATAACACTTCATTTCAATTGATGTTATCATACATTTTGATAAATTACAAAACATAAGAACAAGGTTCTGACCTAAAGAACAGATCATTAGAATATCTCATAAAACCTTATGCAATAGAGTTTTCAAACTGACAAATATGGTTGTCCAGGTTAAACATGTGATCTTTACAAAAAAAAAAGTCTTGTTTTACCCATTATTTTTAAAGTTGAAGGTTTCTTTTTACTTTTTGTAATATAAAACATTTTATTCTGATGCAAAACTGCCATAACAAATAAAACAGGTTTTTTTCTAAAATCAATCTCTTTGGTGACAGAGGAGATGGTTCCTTTACTCAGAAACAAAAGATGGGGCTCTATTTTCAGCACAAATTTCTGAGTTGTAATACAAACATTCATATGACCTTTTATCACAAATCAGAATAAGAGACACAACATTTTATTTATTTATTTATTTATTCATTTATTCATTTATTTATTCATTTATTTATTTAGGTTTTCCAAAACAGGATTTATCTGTAATTTTGGAGCCTTTCCTGGAACTAGTACTTGTAGACCAGTCTGGTCTCAAACTCACAGAGGTCCACCTGCCTCTGCCTCCCGAGTGAAGCATAAAAATCCTTAATAAGTCTCTTGAGTTCCTTATATATTTTGGAGATCAGACCTTTGTCTGTTGTGGGGTTGGTGAAGATCTTTTCCCAGTCAGTAGGTTGCCTTTTTGTCTTAGTGACAGTGTCCTTTGCTTTACAGAAGCTGCTCAGCTTCAGGAGGTCCCATTTATTCAATGTTGCCCTTAATGTCTGTGCTGCTGGGGCTATACGTAGGAAGCGGTCTCCTGTGCCCAAATGTTGTAGAGTACTTCCCACTTTCTCCTCTAACAGGTTCAGTGTGTTCAGATTGATATTGAGGTCTTTAATCCATTTGGACTTGAGTTTTGTGCATGGTGATAGACACGGATCTACTTTCATTCTTCTACAGGTTGACATCCAGTTAAGCCAGCACCATTTGTTGAAGATGCTTTCTTTCTTCCATTGTGTGCTTTTAGCTCCTTTATCAAAAATCAGGTGTTCATAGGTTTGTGGGTAAAGATCTGGGTCTTCTATTCGATTCCATTGGTTGACTTCTCTATTTTTATGCCAATACCAAGCTGTTTTCAATACTGTAGCTCTGTAATAGAGTTTGAAGTCAGGGATGGTAATGCCTCCAGAAGTTCCTTTATTGTATAAGATTGTTTTGGCTATCCTGGGTTTCTTGTTCTTCCATATAAAGTTGATTATTGTCCTCTCAAGATCTGTGAAGAATTTTGATGGGATCTTTAAGGGGATTGCATTAAATCTATAGATTGCCTTTGGTAGTATTGCCATTTTTACAATGTTGATCCTCCCAATCCAAGAGCAAGGGAGATCCTTCCATTTTCTGGTATCCTCTTCAATTTCTTTCTTCAAAGACTTAAAGTTCTTGTCAAATAGGTCTTTCACTACCTTGGTTAGAGTTACCCCAAGATATTTTATGCTATTTGTAGCTATTGTGAAAGGTGAAGCTTCTCTGATTTCTTTCTCTGCTTCCTTATCCTTTGTATATAGGAGGGTGACTGATTTTTTGGAGTTGATCTTGTAACCTGCCATGATACTAAAGGAGTTTATCAGCTGTAGGAGTTCTTTGGTGGAGTTTTTCGGGTTGCTTATGTACACTATCATATTATCTGCAAATAATGAAAGTTTAACTTCTTCCTTTCCAATTCGAATCCCCTTGATCCCCTTGTTTTGTCTTATTGCTATTGCTAGAACTTCAAGTACTATATTGAAGAGATAAGGAGAGAGTGGACAGCCTTGTCGCGTTCCTGAATTTAGTGGGATGGCCTTGAGTTTCTCTCCATTTAATTTGATGTTAGCTGTCGGCTTGCTGTAAATAGCCTTTATTAATGCTAATGAACCCAATTAAAAAATGGGGCACTGAACTGAACAGAGAATTTTCAACAGAAGAAGTTCGAATGGCCAAAAGACACTTAAGGGCATGCTCAACCTCCTTAGCAATCAGGGAAATGCAAATCAAAACAACGTTAAGATACAATCTTACACCTGTCAGAATGGCTAAAATCAAAAACACCAATGATAGCCTTTGCTGGAGAGGATGTGGAGTAAGGGGTACACTCATCCATTGCTGGTGGGAATGCAAACTTGTGCAACCGCTTCGGAAAGCAGTGTGGAAGTTTCTCAGGAAATTTGGGATCCACCTACCCCAGGACCCAGCAATCCCACTCTTGGGAATTTACCCAAGAGATGCCCAATCATATTACAAAAGCATCTGTTAAACTATGTTTATAGCAGCATTATTTGTAATAGCCAGAACCTGGAAACAACCTAGATGCCCTTCAGTGGAAGAATGGATGAAGAAAGTGTGCAATATATACATATTAGAGTACTACTCGGCAGTAAAAAACAATGACATCTTGAATTTTGCATGCAAATGGATGCAAATAGAAAACACCATCCTGAGTGAGGTAACCCAGGCCCAAAAAGATGAATATGGGATGTACTCACTCATAATTGGGTTCTAGCCATAAATAAAGGACATCGAGCCTATAATTCGTAAAAAATCCTAGAGAAGCTATATAAGAAGGTGAACCCAAAGAAAAACATATAATTATCCTCCTGGATACTGGAAGTAGACAAGATTGCCAGACAAAAAATGGGAACATAGGGGTGGGGTGGGATGGGGGGAGGGGGGATGGGGCGAGAAAAGTGTGAAGTGGAGGATGGGAAGAGCTTGGGGGAATAGGATGGTTGGGATATAGGAAGGGTGGATATGGGAACAAGGAATTATATATCTTAATTAAGGGAGCGATTCTAGGGTTGGCAGAGACTTGACTCTAGAGGGGTTCCCAGGTGTCCTGGAAGACTCCCCCAGCTAGTTCCTTGGGCAGCTGAAGAGAGGGTGCCAGAAATGGCCAGATCCTATTGCCATACTGATGAATATCTTGCATATCACCATAGAACCTTCACCTGGGATTGGATGGAGAAAATGACAGAGCCCCACATAGGAGCACCAGACTGAGCTCCCAAGGTCCTGATGAGGAGCAAAAGGAGGGAGATCATGAGCAAGGAAGTCAGGACCGTGAGGAGTGCGTTTACCCATTGAGACTGTGGGACAGATCTAACGGGAGACCACCAAGTCCAGGTGGAAAGGAACTGATGGAACAGGGGACCAAACCGGGCTCTCTGAATGTGGCTGACGGTGGAGGAGGACTGAGAAACCAAGGACAATGGCAATGAATGTGAACTCTACAGCATGGACGGGCTCACTGTGAGCCTTAACCTTCACCTGGCGATGGATGGAGATAGAGACAGAGCCCCACATTGGAGCACCGGACTGAGCTCCCAAAGTTCTGAGGAGGAGCAGAAGGAGAGAGATCATGAGAAAGAAAGTCAGAACCATGAGGGATGCGTTCACCCACTGAGACGGCAGGACAGAACTAATGGGAGACCACCAAGTCCACTTGGAATGGGACTGATGGAACATGCGACCAAATCGGACTCTCTGAAAGTGGCTGATGGTGGAGGCTGATCAAGAAGCCAAGGACAATGGCGATGGGCTTGGTCTCTACGACATGGACGGGCTCTGTGTGAGCCTTGTCAGTTTGGTTGCTCACCTTCCTGGACCTGGAGGGAGTTGGGAGGACCTTGGACTCAACATAGTGTAGAGAACCCTGATGGCTCTTTGGCCTGGAGAGGGAGGGAGTGGGGGTATGGTTCGAGGGGAGGGGAGGGAATAGGGAGAAGAAGGGGAGGAGATGGCAATTTTTAATAAAAAATAAATAAACTGGAAACAAAAAAAAATCAAAAAAAAGAATTTGTGGGTCACATCCTCCAAATGTGATGTTTATGAAATGCCCATTTTGTATATTACTTTTTGCATTTTACATATTAAATAATTTTCCCTTTAGCCTTTTAAAAAAATCCTTAATAAGATTTTTCCTGGTAAACTTAATTTCTATACTTTTTAACCAAGTTATCAAGGTGCTTTAGCTACTTCTGTAGTCTTCTATAAGAAAAAATCATTCTCTCACAGTAAGGTATAGGGTTTCTTGCTTCATAGCATTTCCATAGGGCTATGGATATTTCCCAGTTTGGTTGAATATAAAATATTCAGTGATATGGTTATTAAACATTAGTGAGAACGTAGTCCCCATTTCTGGGAGTCATGTGATAGACCTTTTATTGTCAGAATACTCCTAGCCAACTATCTTTTGGCCCTAATAGATTTGTTCTTTCATCCAAAATGTAGAGCATAACTTGATAATATAGCAGCTCATTTAAAAGTGTTGCAAGTATATATAACCATGGTATTAAAACGCTATAATATAGAGTCACACATTTAAATAAATACACAGAACTAAAACTGTCTTGTCCTTAAAATTGAGCACATAATTTGATATTTTCTGCTTCTTACCTAGCCCAACAATGGAAAGTGATTTTAAAGTCTCTTAGTCCAATAACCAATTCCATTGACTTAAGCTATCAGTTCTGAAACTGAGACAAATAATAGATCAGCTTGTGATAGCATAGAGGTGCAAACCATCAGAAATTGTAGCTTCAGATAGTTTGGAGCGCTTGCTCATTAATACATTGCTGAGGGGAGCATTGAAATAGAAAGGAAACTTTCATACCTCAGCAACACTGAGTAACAATGTTATGTGATTGTTACATTTTCCCTGACACATTTCTGAAATTTCTATTCAGAATTTTTTTAAAAAATAGTGCTAAATAACAAGCTCTTCGGTCTCATGGTGACAGATGAAACCACTTTCTTCATAGTATAATTTTCATAAGTATTGTTTCTACGACACCTTACCTGTTCTTCTGGGTTTCTTTTGTGAGTATGGGCATTGGGCTAGCCACTGGAGCATGGGTAACCCACCTGTTTCATATATCCACCTATTTTATGTATTTACAATACCTCTAAGATGGTAACTCCAATAATCTTATTATCTAGTTCTCATCAAAATGATGAATAAAATGCAAAACATTCGGCAAAGTTCCAGTCCTGTTCTCATTATGATTTGTACTATGCCCTCCATTGAATGTCCTGAAATGCATTTGTCACAGTTCAATTGCTAACTACTCTCAGTCTGCTAAAATAAGGTGCTAAAAGAAGTATCAAAGAAGTGAAATCATTTGAATGGCAAAATTATCAATCCAAGTGGATCAACTACCATTTACACGAATAGTTGGTAGGAAGTTGCACTATGATAGCTTCGATAAACACATAGAGTTGACTATGTTGTATTTGTGACTGCATTCTCAATTTTTCTCCTATACCCAGTCTGCCAGACTAGAACTGGGAGATTTCACTGCCATGTCAGCTGTCACTGTACACAAGTATTGTAGAGAATAATAATTTCCAATTTTACTAACAAGAAAAGACAATAAGTATGTTAAATGGTACTAGAAACTACTTTAACTATGGTCTTATACCTTCCTCTTTGACCAGATATAAGAAACAATTTATTTCTATTTGTTATGATTCAGCTTGACTTTCATTCACTGAGCAGCTTGCCCAAATTTAATGGTTATAAACACATTTCATAAGAAACAAAACTTACTTAAGATGTCAATTAAAAGTTTTTGAGTTTTATAAGCAAACTGCAAATACCATTAGTCTCTGAATAAATAGAATTTAGTGGAATTAAATAATAAAATTTTTCAGTCATTACTTGATTTTTTTCTCCCAATAAAATGGAAGTTATTATAAAGATCTGAATATAAATTCTTCATGATACTTCTATGCAATTCAAAAACTGTGTATGTAACAAATTTGTGACTTCTGGATAGTTGAGTTTCAAGAATTTGATACAGATGAAGAGGTGGGAAATGATCTAAACCAAGTGTGATCTCATAAGACTGACCTAAATGAATAAAACTAGCTCCTGCTAATCGAGTATAACACCTAAGTTCATTTATTCTTCAAATATTTATTCAAGGTCCATCACACAACAGCTTATTTTTATTTTATTTTTTATTTATTCAATGTGTCTTTTATATTGTGTGTCTTGTTCCCATTCATTTCCTCATCCATTAGCATCTGCCCTCTGTCACGTACCTGCCCCACCCCCCAAAATAAATAAAACAAATTTAAGAGAAAAAAAGGGGGAAAGGAAAAAAAAGTTAAAAATTTTTATCATGATTGCTGCAGTATGACAGAGTGAGTCACAGGAAACTCCACTGCATCTTTACTTGCAAGTTTTCACTGCAAAGGGTCATTTGTCTGGTTCAAGGCCTCTGGTTTCTACTACACCATCGATAATGGACTCTCACTGTGACTCCTGTTGGATACCCTGTTGTTGTCCTGTGTTGTTGACATCCCGTAGTTTTTGGTCTGCTGATCAGGTCTCGTCACTTGCTCTATCAGATCATAGATCTGTTCGATGCTGGGGTAAACCAAGTCATAACTCCAGTTCTGGACCTGGGCAACTGAAGGGTTGGTCCTCATGCCAGATTCTCCCCTATCCTCTCAAGCATTGCCCCCACTAATTCACCTCTTAAGGCAATGAGCCAGTGGCTAGGCCAGTTCTCCTGCTTCTATACTGACTTCAGGGTCAGCGCTCACACACCTATACCATCAGGTACAGAATATGCTTTCTTTTTTCCATTGTATACTTTTTGCTTCATATGTAAGAGCAAGAAATCCCAGGATAGCCAAAACAATCCTGTACAATAAAGGAACTGCTGGTGGCATTGCAATCCCTGATTTCAAACTCTACTACAGAATGGGAAAAGATCTCCACCAACCTCACATCGGACAGAGGACTGATCTCTAAATTATACAAAGAACTCAAGAAATTGATCATCAAAAGAACAGATAATCCAATTAAAAATGAAGTACAGACCTAAACGGAGAACTCTTAACAGACGAATCTAAAATAGTTGATAGACTTTTAAAAAAAAGCTCAACATCCTTAGCCATTAGCAAAATGCAAATCAAAACAACTCTGAGATTCCATTTTACACCTGTAAGAATGGCCAAGATCAAAACCACTGATGACAACTTATGCCTGAGAGAATTTGGTTTAAAGGGTACACTTGTCCATGGCTTGTGGGAGTGCAAACTGGTAAAGCAGCTTTGGATATAAACAATTTTTCAGAAAATTAGGAAACAACCTACATCAAGACTCAGCACTACCACTGTTGTATATATATAAAGAGGATGCTCCAAAGGTACCACAAGGACATGTGCTCAACCTATATTGATAGCAGCATTGTTTGTTATGGCCAGAATATGAAACAACCTAAATGTCCCTCGACCAAAGAATAGATTAGGAAGATGTGGGACAATTGCACAATGGAGTACTATACAGCAGAAAAAAATGACAACATGAAATTTGCAGGCAAATGGATGGATCTAGAAAACATCATATTGAGTGAGGTAGCCCAGATCCAGAAAGACAAATAGAATATGTACTCACTCATAAGTGGCTTTTAGCCATAAAGCAAAGGAAAAGAAGCCTACAATTCACAATTCCAGAGAATCTAGACAACAAAGATGACCCCAAGAGAGACATATAAAGATCTAATCACATGGGGAGTAGAAAATGACAAGATATCTTATGTAAATTGGGAGCATGGGGATAATGGGAGAGGATAAAAGGGTAGGAGAGAGGAAGAGAGGGTAATGGAGAAAAATATATGGCTCAATAAAAACAAAAAAATTGAATTTGAGAGCCACAAACAACCAACTAGAGTAGATGCATAGCAGACTTTTGTACATGTGAGTATGGCAATAATCAGTAATGGCCATCAGAAAACAAAAATTTAAATACTTTATAATAAGAAGAATTGAAGAATAAGACAGTCAAATTCTAAAAGATGGTCCCTTAGAACATATTCATGTTTGGAGAATTAAAACAGGAGGAAGAATCTACAAAAGCAATAGCAAGGTAAAGAGAGAAAAATAAATAAAAAATAAAACAATTTACAAAATGGGCATAATTTAGTTCTCACAATTAAGTGATGTTTACAGGAGAAATAAGGTCACAAATAAATATTGAGTAACTTGGTTAACACCCTAGAATTTGTATTGACCTTAAGGAATCTTATGATTTTTTAAAATTGAAATAAATTTTTATACAATATATTCTGATTATGGTGTCCTTTTTCTCAACTCTTCCCAGATCCTTCCCCATTTTACTACCCAGCAAAACCTACAAATTTTTTCCCTCTCACTATTAGGATAAAAACAAGCAATAAAATAATAAAAAATAAATAAAATTAGAAAAAATCAAAACAAACTAAAAATAATATAACAAAACAAACAGAAGAAAAGAGCCAAAGAAAAATACACACATTCACACACATAGAAATCCTATAAAAAGACAACAAACAGAAACCATAATGACTTATGAAGAAAAAAAAAAGTCTTGTCAAAGAATTAGGAGACAAAGAACATCCAAAAATGCCATTGAGTTCATTTTTTGTTGGCTATCTACTTCCGGATGTGTAGCCTGACCTTAAGGGTGGCTTGTATACAAACTGAGACCCAATTAGAGAAAATTATTTTTTTGTTTGAGAGTCATTGTCAGAAGTGCGTGCCCAGTGCTTACGACTATAGTCTCTGAGAGTTCATATGTACATCAGTCTTGCTGTGTTTAGAAGGCCTTGTTTCATTGGTGTTCTCTATACTCTCTGGTTCTAACAATCTTTCTGATTCCTCTTCATCAGGTTTCCCTGAGGAGAGGGAATTGATGGAGACATCTCATTTAGGACTGAGTATTTCAAGGTCTCTCATACTCTGCCCATTGTCTAACTTTTGGTATCTGTGTTTATTTCCACCAACTGTGAGAGGAAGCTTCTTAGGATGCTGAACAAGACGCTGTCTATGATTATATCAGAATGTTGTACAGTCATTTTGTGGTGTGTTCATTCAGCATAGCAGTAGTAATTTCTTTGTCCCTAGACTCAGGGAAACCTATCTAGACTCAGGTTTTTTATCACTTGAGTTGTGTTGGAGATGGGTTCCATCTCATATATTGTTCTTAAATCTATTCAGATATTGGTTTGTTACTCCCCAATAGATTTTGCCACTACTGTGCTAGTGCAACTTGTAGTCAGGTTACCACTGTAGATGGAAGTAAACACCTTTTTCCTTTGGTAGCATGCAGAGCATCTTCTAATACAATGAAAGTTCTAGGTAGGTACTAGCTCAACTCCTCCATGTTCACTAAGTTGTGTCTTCTGCAATAGGGCCTTACAATCAATGAATCTAATATTTTATGGATTAATGGTTTTGTGAGAATTGATAAAGAGGAAGTCTTTCTGGAGTATTTTCAAAGGATGGACTGTAACATTCATAGAGTTGGACCTTTGCTGAGAAGGGAAAATATTGAAGCTGGGGCTATGTGTTGATTGAATAGGAAAGGCCCCCATAAACTCATGTATTGGAATACTTGGTCCATAGGGAGTAACACTATTAGGGTGTGTGACCTTGTGGGAGTGGTTGTGGCTTTGTTGGAGAAGCTATGTTACTAGGAGTTAGCTTTGAGGTCTCAAAAGTTCAAAGCTGTTCACTTTCTGCTGTCTGTGGATGAAGATACAGATCTCTCTGCTCCTTCTCCAGCACCACCATGTCTGACTTCATGTCACCTTGCTTTCTGCAATGACAATAGCAGACTAAACCTCTGAACAGAACTGTAATCCACTGAAAGCTGGAAAGACAGTTTTGAACATAAGGCAGTATGATCTTTACTATGTGAGGTATGTTAGTTTTCTAGAACTTACAATACAAATGATATAAGCAAGTGGCTTAAATAGCAGTCCTGCATTTTCTACCATTTCTTGAGACTAAATCTATGATCAAGATTTTGAAATTTGGCTGTTTTCAATATGCCCACATATCCAATAACCCAGTCTCAGTGTGTCAGGTGTCTCTCTTGGTCTGTGCCTCAATTTTTTCTTTGTATAAGGACAACAGCCATAGTAGATTGGAGTCCAATAATAACATTGGGAAGAGAGGCAATAAACTAAAATGCAGGGGACCATTGTTTAGGACCAGTACATAATCTGCATCAGGGCGTTACACTCTTGATTCTATTTGATTATAAAATGTCAGTATTTGAGGGAACATATACAGTAATTTTATGTGCCAGAGAAACTGTGTAAGTATACATGGTTCAAGCAGATGGTTGATCATTCAAAGGCTGGAGTCAGATCCAACCTGACAGCAGCACACAAGCCTCTGAATGTCTCCATTCTGACTCTGCCCTGAAATGATCAACTAATGTGGGAAGACAGAATGCAGTCAGGATTAAAGAAGGAAGACATAAACTGAGGACCCATCCTAGTAGGAACAAATAGATCACAGAAGAGATATCAAAATATTGTTTATTTATTAATAAAATAAATATACGTATCCACTGTATTTATCCACTCCCTGTAGCTTTTTTCTGGGAAAGGAAGGATAGCATGAGCAAAATCTGTATTATCCAATCTGCAATAAATCCTGGTAGGATGGTTTGGTGAGCAATAAATGCAGCAGCATAAGGAAAAAGACTAGGCTGTATAACAATGAAGAGACAACCTGTTTCTTGTTTTAAATAAGAAAAGAGGTACCATCTATTATTTTTCTTTTCATGTTTATTACAGACTCATTGATTTTTTTTCTTTTTCTAAAGCAGATTTTTTATATTCTAATGGTCAATACTGAGAGTAAAAACTTGAGGACTACAGTTAATTTCAGAACTAGGATTTTACTTGCACCAACTTTAATATGAACTGTGTTTCAGCTGAATCTATAGAGGAGCCCGAACACTGGATGGATGATTTTTGAGTTATTTCTAAAATAATTTCAGTGTTATAAAAGCAGGCATTTTGATTCTACGACTTTCACACACTTGTAAACTGTTGAGAAATGCTCTAGACAAAAAAAAAAAAAAAAAAACAAAAAAAAAAAAAACAAAAAAAAAAAAAAAAAAAAATAATGAGTTTGAGTCACTGATTCCAGTCCTGGAAGCCTCCATCCCACTGATCTTTCCCAAGAAATGCTTTCAGTTACTCAGTAACTCTTGCTTCATGCTATGGGCTTTAGTTTTTATAAAAGTTAACTCACTACTATAAAACCCCTCTTTCATCCTGCTGCTACTCCCACAAGAGCAGAGCCTGAAAGAGTGATTGTCTCTGCTGTTCCTGGGAATTTCTTGGTGTCCTGATTATATGGGATTTCCCTCTTTATGTGGTGAGTATGTTTTATTACCATTGGTTATTAAAGAACCTGCTTTGGCCTATGGCAGAACAGAAAAAAAGCTACGTGGGAAATTAGAACAGAGATATGGAGACAGAATAGGTGGAGTCAAGGAGACACCATGTAGCTGCCGAAGGGAACCTTACCAATAGGTCACAGTCTTGTGATGAAATGTAGATGAATAGAAATGGGTTAATTTAAGATGTAAAAGCTAGCTAGGAATAAGTCAAAGACATTGGGCAAACAGTGTTGTAGTTAATATAGTTTTTGTGTGATAATTAAGGTCTGGGTGCCTGGGAAATGGAAAAATAGATTCCATTTACAACCTGGTGACTAGAATGGGCAGCTTACAAGTTACTAGAGGTGACCCCTGTGCGAAGATGTACCTTTGCCTTGTCATGTCCATGAGAATGTATTGGTCAGTTGTCTCTCATCCTCAGGCTGTAGGCCAGTGAAGAAAACCACGGAATCTACTTTGCAATTTGCTGCCAATAGTGAGGCGTAGCTCTCTGTCTTAAGGTTGGAAAACAGCTAACTGTAATTGTCAGTATGCTTCTGCATGCCTTTATTTTTTTCTGCTATGGATCTTACATCCTGGGAGGTCACCATAGTAAAGACAACCTGGATGCTGTTGTGATGAAGGTTATAATACATTGGCAGATTAGTGTTGGAGTACATGGGACAGATCAACACCGTTACTGATTCTAGTCTTTTGGCTTCATTTGTGTCTGAATAGATGGCAATGAAGGCTTCCGCATGCTCATCTTTCAAGCCAATATCCTTAAGAAAAACATCTAATTCATCTCTTGGCTCAAGTATGACAGATGTGGAAGAGAAACAAAAAGATTTGCTATCTCTTTGTACCTGATGTTTGAGTTGTGTAGTCAGAGGAGACCAGGGTCTCTGTAATGGCTGTTTCATGAGTGTGAGAAGTTAAGAAAGAGACTGAGCAAAGGGATCAACACATTTAGAGTGGATTCTCCTTTATATCGGAAACATCTGCCAATTTCTGATTTCCTTCTTCACATTGTATCTTTAAGTAAAAATGGGCAATGGCTGTATGTTAACACTGAAAACACTTGGAGCTGTCTAGGTAAATGCTAAGCATTTGTAGACATTGGAAATAATACTATTTCCACTTAGAAAGTGAGAAATTGCATGAGAACTGGCTTAAAGAATCTTAGTAAGTTTTTCATAATCACATTTTAACGAACAATAATGGTATTGTCAATCTTACATCTAAGTACAGGAATGAATATGAAAAGTTAAGGCCTTGACATTTTGCACTAAACATGTTAACTATCCAGTCTTCATTATAATTAATAAAAAATCAATCTATCTTAAAATTGAGCAGATTAAATTGTGGTAGCAACACAAATACCAATAACGAGGAAAATGTGAACAACACACAGATTTCGTAAAAGCAGCGTGTATTTTGGTGGTGAAGAAAACCACACCATGCTTGAGTGCAATGTGTCTCCAAAGCCAGTGTGGGAGGAAGCTTCCATAGAAGGTCACAAGATGGTGTTTACTTTACTATAACAGATGGCTGGGATGAACTGGAGAGAGACTGGAGTTCAAACTGAGGGTTCCCAGTAAATTCCAAGGGAAAATTACAAAGCCTGCCTGATACCAAACATTTCATTGCTTCTTTTCTTCAGCCATATTTCCATCTTAAAGATGTTACTTCTTGCCAGCTGTCCTCTCAAATGTCTGCATGTGATCTGCATGTTCCCCATTGTGACACCTTTTTAGTCTGAGTTAACTTCTACTTGTTCTTCAGATTCATAGCTAACGGTTGCTTTCTGAAAGACTCTTCTGCTAGTTCTTTTGTATGTTAACTTGACACAAGCTAACGCCATTATCTAAGAGTGAACCAAAATTGAGAAAATGTCCCCACCAGATTGGCTTGTGAGCAAGTATGTATTGAGTTTCTTGATTGATGTCCCTGCAGAAGGGTCTAGTTCACTTTGTGCAGTCCACTACTGGACAGGACGTCCTAAGAAATATAAGGAAGCAGGCTGAGTAAGGTGGGAAAGAAGGAAATATGCAGGGATCCACCTTGGTTTTTGAATTAGCTCCCGCCTCCATGTTCCTGCCTTGAGGTCATGCCCTGATTTCACCCTCATGGCAAACTGTGAATGGGACAAATAGGCTTAAGTAACCCTTTGCTCTCCATGTGCTTTTTATCACATCAAGAAAAACATGAAGGGGCTGGAGAGATGGCTCAGAGCTTAAGAGCATTGCCTGCTCTTCCAAAGTTCCTGATTTCAATTCCCAGCAACCACATGGTGGCTCACAACCATCTGTAATGGTCTGGTGCCCTCTTCTGGCCTGCAGGCATACACACTGACAGAATATTGTACACATAATAAATAAATAATATTAAAAAAAGAAAAACCTGAAGACTCCCCCAGTGTCTCTGATCTAGCTGACTGCCCATTTTGAGAAGCTGCAACAACAGTATACATTTCTTAGCATTAGACTATGTTAAAAATTAAAATCATTTTGATGGATCAGCTGATTCATATCATGTTTTTCTCACCCCTATAATCAGAGCACTGTTTCAGATATTGGGTAGGAACAGAGTGTTGTTCTTGTCCTTGAATTAACTGATAGCAGACATGGTAGCTAGAAGCTGAGAGCTGGAAGCTCACATCTATATCCACAAGCAGAAAGCAGCAGCAGCAAGCTGAAACTGACACATTGATTTTTAAAACACCTTGCCCCAGTATTATATTTTCTCCAGCAAGGCTCTACCTACTAAGCTTCACAAAATTTCACCAAACTGGAGATCAATTATTCAAATTACCATGACTGTGGGGGTTATTTCATCTAAGACACTGCAAAGACTAATTCATATTTCAAGATAAATTCAAAATATACTCATTATCATGTTCCATCTTTATAAACATGAGGTAGAATGAGAAATGAAGCCATATATAAGACAGGCTTACAGTTTCTTCTGTGAACAGAACATAATAGGGTATGTTGTATTCCACTCTCCAGGATATTCTCACCTACACTCTGTTCATTCTGGTACAGTCTGAGCATTTTCTTTGTATTCATATTTGATGGTAAAGCTGAAAGTCAGTTCCTTCCAGATGTCTCTTACAGTGCTCACTCAATATTGATTAATAGATTGCTGTACCCAAACCCCTAGGTCTGGTTAATGTGTGTTTAATTACCTTTTCTCCCTGATTTCACAGGTAAAATATTCACAATGGTGATAGATTTGATATAACTACCAGCAGGAAGCTAACTGAATGATTGATTAACAACACATGGAGTCATTTTACACTCCCAGCAAATATTATTTTCTTAGTGGCTGAATATTGGGATTTCAAATTTGGATGAGTTCGTTGAATACCTCACCTGCCTTGTTTCGACATTTAACTATGAAGTGGCTGTTTTCATGTTTATATGCCAGCAAATGTCACTGTGCTAAAGAACACAAACATGAAATCCGAACTATGATCTTAGCAGCTGATAACTGTATCACGAAGTCTACAAAAATGGACGAAACTAAGTTCGGTTAAATTAATCCAACAGAAACCACTGGATTGAAATGAGGAGGCTCTCAATTTCCTCAAGGCTGTGTCTCGCATTTCTGTAAATTGTGAGGCTATGTCTGATACCACTTTCTCCCAACTCTCACCTGCTTCTTCTTCATAGTAAACTTACCTGTGTCTGGTAAGTAACTAAGAGACAGCACTGAACAGCATTCATTGCACTTCTCATTGTGAACAGTGCATGGGGATTTTATTAAACTAGCAGATGAGCTCTTTTTAAAGGACAAATAAGACATTATAGACCAGTTACAGAATTTTGATTGTTTAAAGCAATTTCTTTGTACCCTAGAAGTGAAATTTCATAGGAAGTACTAAATGTGTGGCTCAAATGCCTTTTGATTTTAATTCTTTCTTTAAAAAAACTAACCACTTTTATTAATTATACAGAAATATTGCAATAGAATGAAACATACACAATTATAAGAGCAGGGCTATGTCATAATTAAGAACATTCAGATTATGCAAAATCATAAACTGATGATAGACTGAAAAGAAACATGTACATGGACCTTAGAGAGGATAAAGATTTTGATAGAGCATTGGACATTAGAAAAACAATACTTTACTAAAAAAAACAATAAAAAATCATAATATCAAACAATTCAGTCTTACATAGTGAAATTAGCAAAGGCTTTCATGAGAAAGCATATTGAGTGGTACAGGGCGCTCCTCTTGACCTCCCAACATTAGCTCCTGGTTGTGCAGGTTTCCTTTAAAACTAAAGTAGACTAAATCACAATTAGCTGCTACCTATAAGCCATTTCTCACATTGAATTTCAAAAAAAAATATAATTATTAGAAGAATGCCAAAAATGAGATCAGGGATGTCCATTAATTTCTCTAAGGTTTCCTCATCACATTTTGCAGAAGCATCCACTGCCCCAATCAAATTCCTGGCAACCAATAATGTGAATCCTATTCCTATGGTCTGTCTTTTCCCAAATGATCCATGAAGGGAGCACAGAATCACATAATGCTTTTGATATGTATTTATGATGTTACATTTATTGGTCAGTTTCCCATTTATTGCTACTAATTTTTCTTTGCATGGATGCCAGTCAACTTGTCTAGCCAATAATTCCTCAAGGATATTTGTGCTGTTTTTCATGTGGGCAATAACAAGCAAAACTACTCTCTATACTTGGAGAGTATCTATCTGTGTAGGGAGGAAATACTGTTCTGCTTCCAGGCATTTGATAGAGTTACATGGTATCAGTCTAACTATGGACAAATCTGTAAGAGTTTTCCAAAACAGCTATATTATTTAAATTTGGATCAAGAATATGTAAAAGCTTTCAGTTGTTTTTCAATTTTTTTAGCACTTGGTATTACCCAGACAGATACTTTATTTTGTTTCCTTGTAGAATAATATTTCAGATGAATAGTTCTATGGAACTGTTGTATTAATTTATTTTTTCCAAAATACTAAGATTTTTAACAGGTATTTTTCTAATTGCTTTAATGAAAATATTCTTTGTGGAATATCTATGTAAACTATACATTTTTAAAATAGTCATTTAATTATATTAAATCATAAGAATTCTTTATGAAATCTTGGTAAATGTATAACTTATAAATTATATGTTTTCCAAATGATATAATCTTCATATCCTTTTTATGATACATTTTGAATTTTTTAATTATAAAATCCTCATCAAATAAAGTTTACCATGCTGACTGTTCTAGTTATGGTTTCTATTGTTTGAATAGACAACATGATCACACCAACTCTTATGAAGGAAAATATTATGTTTCCAACTTTTGCCCTTGTATGTTATACTTATATAAATATTTGCTTAAATAAATGTTTTTTCAAGTACCTACTTTCACTTATTTGAGATCCAAAGTTGTATTACTAGGACATAGAATAATCTATTTTTATAATTCTTTAAAGAACTTCTGTGCAAGATTTTCCATTTCCATCAACCATGTATAACATTTCCAAATTCTGACCAATATTTATTTTCTTTCTGATTATTGATATTACCAACAGAAGCAACACTTATAGAGTCTACATTTACCAAAGCCGAGTAAAAAAAATGGAAGGTTTCCTCTAAGATGCTGCCCCACAGCCATTTTTATACTTCCTATTAAACCTGTTTTTGGAAGTGTTGCCGAGAGTTAGTAGGCAAGAAAAAATTTTGTTTTTGATTCTGTGCCTTTTCCAGACCTAATTGGTTATCTTTAGAATGAAGCTCTATTTGCCATTCAATTGTAATGATACTTTTTCTTTAAAATGATTTTAATATGTATATGTAGATTTATGATTGGCCTTTCTATTTCTTTCGTTTAGATTATGTGATTGTGCCATTGTTATATCATGTTCATTACTGTAGATTTGTACTTCTGCTTAGAACTCTGAAAGTTCAAGTTCTTAAAATTTTCTTCATTTCTTAGGATAGTTTTGGTTTCACAGGGTCCATTGAGATTTCCTATGAATTTTAGGTTGTATTTTTTATTTCTTTAAAAATCAAAATCTAAAGCAAGATTTTAAAAGCGACTTCATTTTCTAAATATGGCTTTCAGTCTCTGTGATACTGGTGTGATATTCAGGAAGTGGTCTCCTGTGCCAGTGCATTCAAGGGTACTTATTGCTTTCTCTTCCAGTTATAGTTTCAATGTAAGTGGATTTATGTTGAAGTCTTTGATTCATTTGGATTTGAGTTTTGTGCCTGGGGACAGATATGGGTGTATTTGCCTATCCTACATGTCGACATCCAATATGCCAGCATCATTTGTTAAAGATGCCTTCTTTCTTCCATTGTACATTTTTGGCTTCTTTGTTAAGAAACAGGTGATCATAGGTGTGTGGATTGATATCAGTGGGGGAGATGAAGCAGTGCAGAGAAGGGCAGGGAAGGGGAAATTGGGCTAGTATGTAATATTAAATGTTTAAAATGAATATAAAAAATATCCAAAAGAAAACTCCAAAACAAAAAAAGTCTTCATATAAGAAAATGTAATTTTTAATACAGAATGATTTTACTTCATATTTTTTTCATTAGAAAGTTTTCTATTTTTTTCTTGCCTAATACCTCTGGTTAGCACTTATGAAAACATGTTGAATAGAAAGTATAAAAATGGATTTGGGGCAGCATTTTAGAGGAAACTATCCATTTCTTTACTATTGGCTTTGGCAACTGTAGACTCTGGACGTGCTGCTTCCAATAAGCTGGGTGTTTTCATCTATACCTGGTTTGCATCAAGTGCTTTGTTATGAAAAGGTGTCAGAGCATTACAATTTTTCAGTGTGAATTACATGCTGATTTTCTTTTATTTCTGTTAACATGGTAATTGTTTGATTTTTCTATAATGACCCTCCTTTGAGTTCTGAAATAAATAATGCACCTGGATCCTCATCCAGGAACTAGCTGAACCTTGTCTAATCTCAGAGTCACATATATACATATTTCCTATTTTGTAATGTTATTTACATTTATATTTTTACATTTCTTTTTTTTATTTTAAAATATTTATGACTAGATCATCCTAAAAATTTGAATTTTTTGTATATTGTTTTAAATTTTGTGATAAGGCCAGAAGCACATATAAATCATACCTATCAGAGATTCTATCTAACAGTTTACTAACAACTGTAAGATGAGGGGGCCTGCTAGTTGGGGGTTTCTGTTGTGCCCAGTACCCCACAGCTGGCAAGCCCCAAAGAAAATCACACAGAGATCTCTATAAATTATAAAGCTGATTGGCCCATTAGCTCAGGCTACTTATTAGCTCTTTTAGCTTATATTAACCCATTATTCTGATCTATGTCAGCCATATGGCTCAGTAACTTTTTCAGCCAGCTAGATTACATGCTGCTTCTTTGGTGGTCTGGGCAGGAGTGGGAGAAATCAAATTCCTCCTTCCCAGAATTCTCCTGTTCTCATTGCATCATTTCTACTTCCTATCTGGTTTTCCTACCTATACTTCCTGCCTGGCCAATCAGTGTTTATTTAAAACATGATTGACAGAATACAGACAATTCTCCCTCACCAAAGAACATTTATGGTTTTTTTTATATTATTTACTGTGTGTCCCATGAAGCTCATGGCTACTTTGGTGAGCCTGTTGAGGTCAGAAGAAAATTTTCTGCAACTTTCCCTATCCTTCTAACTCATTATCCTCACATCCTTGGTGTTGATGGCAACTTCCTTTTACTGCTCAACCCTCTCACTGATCCCTTATTTGAATCCATGTTGCTGCTAAATGTACTTATGCTGCCTCCTACTTTTTCTCTTGTGAAACTTCTCTGAAAAGAAGCAACCATAAAGGGCTGAACGTCAGAATTGTGAAACTGGATCCTCTGCTTTCATCTCAATCCTCTTTGTTGGTTTATGTGTTCCTTTATTTGTTTTCTGGAGAGTCTTCAATGTCTCTACTGTCACCCTGTCTCAGATTGCCATGTGCTGGCACTCTGCACAGTGACACTACCTTGCCAGCCCTAAACTACAATGCTAAATTACTCAGCAGTAGCACTAAGTGTACTAGACACTGGTTTTTCATAACTGTCCTGTGAGAAGTTGAAAAGCCCTCTCCAATTTTGTGCTTCTTGTATAACAATCAATACATTTTGAGTATTTAAAAATGATTGTTCTTAAGTTTGTGAGAAGATATAAATTGAATATTTTAGAATGATGTGACAAATGTGTGGTTTTTACACGGCAAGGAATTCTTACACTTCCAGTACAAATCGAATTTATTCTTAGTACATAATCTGTGCTCTACAGTTCTGAGTTGTTTGTACTGTGTCTTCTCAAGTCTATGGATTATGGTTAACAATGACTTCCTGTTTGTCTGCTGAGAGCCAAGTTGTGCCTTCTCCTAGCAGTAGAGGTAAATTCCAATCAATTTCTTGACATTTTCCCTGTGGCAGAAACCTTCACTTCTACTCCCTCCAGCAATAATCCAAGGGCTTCACCTGAATCTTGTGGTGAATGAATAAGCCAACATTCTCCTCATCTCTTTTATGATGTTTTGTCTCACAGAAGTTACCAAGAAGGGTATACCACTCCTCATTTGTGCCTTATCCTAGGAAAGACCTCTTCCCAATGTCTGTCCCTGTTACAGAGTTTTCTACGATTTTCTAGCTCTGTTATTCCAATTCAGTGGATTTTAATCAATGATGCCTGACAACTCCCCCATTCAAAATTAATGTGATCAAAAAGAAATTGTGGGCGAGAGGTGGATTGGCCATGATATTTATAATTTTATAATTGCTTTTTTAAGTTTAATCATGTTTGTCTGAAAGAACATTAATTGTATTGGACAATTATTGTAGATGGAAGACAAACTCTAATGAAATTGGGGCTTTAGGTTTAATTTAGAACAGAAAATTTTAGTAAATTTTAAGTTATAAAAACAAGATAATCTAAACATACATATTTAGTTTAAAATCCATGCCTAACTAGTTCACTAAACTTCAGAAGCATGTAAATGAGCCAGGATAAAAATCAAAATTAATGCTTAGATATGAATTATATAATAGTCTCATCATTGACAAAGTATGATTTGTCACACTCAGAAAGTACAGAAAGTTCATACAGTACAAGCATCCTCTGGTTAGATAATTCAATACGGTGTTTTTAGTTGCAAAAGACAGAACCCATTATGAAGACATCACCCGTCATAATATGATTCTGTACATATATTGTTCTGTACAGTCTGGAGGGTGTTCTGTAACTGCTGAACTTTTAGCTTCAAAGGAGTTGGTCATATTAAGCATCTATCAGCCAAAACAACAACTATCAAGCAGCGGAGATTTACCTATTTAGAAGCAGTAGCTACATTAATAATTCAAGTGCTATCAGCATCTAGTAGAGACTTCTTGAATGTCGTTGTGAAGAAAGAACAAAGGTAGCATCATTAAATCTGTGGTTTACAAGCTCTGTTAGAAACTGAGTAGAGAAAATGCAGTCTTGCTAGAGTATTCGACTACATCTCAGCATTGCTGGGCATCTGGCTTCACAATCTTCACAATGCGTTTTGTTTGTTTGTTTGTTTGTTTTTTTACCATAGTAAAACAATAGTAACTTCTCTTAGAAGTTTTGTCCTCTCCAGCTGTTTTCAAGGGCAGAGTGGTTTGAAAACCCTTGGGTGTTTGCTGTCACTTTCTCTCCCTTTCACAGGGCTAGGGAACCAGGTGATTTCCTCCAAGGCGCTTGGAATAAAGGACACTAGGCTAAATATGCTTGCATCTGCTACAGTGTGGGGTCTACCTCATTTCAAGAACCAGCTCCTCAGTAATTTTAAGTAATACTTAAACAATATTTACAAATATATTGCATATTACACACACATGTGGGAATATTAAAATCTGTGGAATAAAATCCATCCCAGAAAAAACTCAGAGTCGAATAAATCTTGAAGATAAAGACAAAAACTTTCATTTTGTTTTATAACATCCCCAGCAAATAAATTTTATTTTTAGTTATTATATTGAAAAATTAATAATATAATTTGGTAATTACAATAAAATGTGGGAGTTACTATTTGGTAGGTATTATTATCTGGTATATATATTAATAATATATATTTGGTAGTTATAGCTTGATCATCTTCCTCCATGCATCTGTTTTTTAATTTTAAAAGATTTATTTAGTATTGATCTTGAATAATTTAGTATTATGTTAGGTAATGGAAGTTTAAACATGAACAAGTCAGTGTTGTGGCAGAAATTTCAGACTTTGGTTATAGTTGTCTAAGAATAAACAAGTAATTACAGTAAATTTCAATTATTATTATATGAGAAGGAACAGGAAATTTTGTAAGAGAAATGTGTTCGAATCATTTATGATTGAAATCTTTGAAAACTTGTGTCATGTTTTAAAAAGTTCCAGACTCATTGTGTTGAATATTTATGTGTATGGTAGATATAATACCAAAAAGTGTAACAAAATATACTGTTAGTGATTTACTGTAGACGAATGCATGTAAAAGCTGTTAAATTGTTAAGTAGGATGAATTACTGCAAAACTTAATTTTCATTCAAAAACAGATGGTACAATGTTTCAAATGTAGAGCAAAGAGAATGCAAAAACCTCTTGATTTCTGGCCTAGAAAGTATGCACAAAGGGGCAATTACTGCAGTGTAAGTTTTTCTGTAGAAACAGAGACTGTGCTTTCATTTCCCTATTGCCCAGCCCCAAACTATATTAATTACAACACTGTTTGGGCAATGGCTCAGGCATATTCCTGGCTAGCTCTTATATCTTAAATTAACCAATTTCTATTTATCTGTATATCGCCATGAGGCTGTAGCTTACTGGGAAGGTTTTGGCATCTTTCTCCTTCAGCAGCTAAATGGCGTCTCTTTGGCTCCACGTATTCTTTCTCTATATCTCTGTTCAGATTTCCCTCCTGGCTTTACTCTGCTAAGCCATTTGCCAAAATGCTTTATTCCATTATCCAATAAAAGCAGCATATATACAGAGGACATACTACATCATATATACAGAAGGATATCCCACATCCAACATATACAGAAGGACATCCTACATCCCACATATCCTTCATCAATAAGACCCAAATTTAAAACACCCCACAGCATGGCAAGGTAAACACTAACAAACAGTTTGAAATCCAGAGTGTCTGAACATTAGCAAATGAAAAATAAGGAAACTGACAGCATAATAATTGTGTAATCTACTTAAAATTTCTAAAAACCAGATACTTTATTGCACTATGGGACTTTACAAAATATGGTACAAAGATTTCTAGATAGTAGAAGCCCTGAAGTTCATGAAGTTCACAGACATTTTAGTGTTTACAGAAAAAAACTTTTTTGTTTATAAATGTTGCCTATAAAATGCACACTTTATTGTCATTCTTAAAGAAACTTCTGCTATGTACAGAAACTTCTGTTATGTTTTTTAAAATTATTTTAAAGATTTATCTTTAATCAATACGGCAACTGTCTCCTTCAACTTAATATTCCATTTATATGTTATATTTTAAATTTGAATTTTTGATTATTTTATTGAGCTTCATTGTATCTGCAATTCATTAAAATAGATTAACAAATCAAAATTGGATCATTAAACCCAATAGTAATTAAATTGATGAATATCTCAAAATTGGAATTTATTAGAAGGCTAATCAATTGGGTTCTCATCTCTAGTCAGGTCAATAATGGACCAATTATAAACTCACAGCATAGAAACAAAATGTCATAGAATATTATGAATTATTTACAATAAATTATAGGGATATTACTACTAAATCAAGCCACATTTTCATAAATTGGCTTTAGCTACATGAAGTGGTAGATATGTTAATTAGTATAATGAGTAGTGGTCATTTTGTAATGCAGAATCTTGTAAAAATGCCGGGTTTTACAAATGAAAAGTATGTAAATCCTATTTGCCTATTGCCTATATTTAATATAGCTGAAATTAGAAATAGGGTAGAAAAGAACAAGTACAATTTGTTTATGAGATTGATTATTCTCTCAACACAGAAAAATGAACATGAAAGCACCCCAATTCACTATTTCTTCACATTATTCAAAGATGAAACTTTATTCTGATAATACAAATCAAGTTACCACTAATTTTTATCAGACTGATTATACTGTGCATTGCAAGATGCTAATATCTTTCAATATAGATTACAATTTAAATTTAAATGATGCTTTAGCAGTTTACATTGGAGTTAAAAAGTGTTTCAATATTTCAGGACATAAATGAGAATATTTCAACTTTTTATAAATTAAATGTTGCAATAAAATACTACAACAAGGCAAACTATTTCATAGTTACTAGCAAATATTTGAAATGTTAGAATGTTTGGGGAACATTTGTGTTTCTTTCTTTTTTTTTTTTTTTTGGTTTTTCGAGACAGGGTTTCCCTGTAGTTTCTAGAGCCTGTCCTGGAACTAGCTCTTGTAGACCAGGCTGGCCTCGAATTCACAGAGATCCACCTGCCTCTGCCTCCTGAGTGCTGGGCTTAAAGGCGTGCGCCACCACCACCCGGCTTGTGTTTCTTTCTTAATGAATAGCATCCACACACATATCTGTACGTCACATCACATGCTGGGTTTTATAATTTTAATATTTATTGAGACAAAAATTCACTCCAAAAGAAATTAACTGTTTTATATTAAACAATTCAAAAGCATTTGATTCCCTTACATTTGTGCCCACTTTAAACCTCTAGTTCCAAACATTTTAACTTCTCCAAAGTAAAAACCTTTACTTAGAAGATATTTTACTTTCCTCCTCTTACGTCACTAAGTCATTCCTTCTTGGTCAGTAAGTGATTTACTCGGCAATAAATTTTATTTAAAATTTCATTAAGAACTAGTAGAACTAACATGTTACTCACTCATTTCTGGGTTCTTTCCTAACTGAGTACTAGCCATCCTATGTATGGAGTGTATAAATCTTAATTATTTCCTCATCACCGAAGCACATTTGAGCTGCTTCCATCTTTCATCTCACAAATGGAACTATGATGAATATTAATATATATGTATAAATATCTACTTCAACATTTTGCTTAATATGGACAAATGGAATTGTAAAATATCAAAAAAACTTTAAGGGTTCATCAAACAAATTTCCACAGTATGTGACTCACTTTATGTTACCAACCTGAAAAATGACCTGCGTCCTATGGAGAAGCAGCCAGTGCTCTTAACTACTGAGTCATTGCTCCAGACCCCATAATGACTTCTATCTAGCAAGTGGTGTTCCAACCTTCTCTCCTGTACGATGAAACACATGCACACATATAAGTGCGCGCGCGCGTGCACACACATACACACACACATTATACTTGTAAACCAGCATTCTTCCTACCTTCCAATGATAACATTGCTGCTCTTCGACCCTGGAACACATATCATGAGCCATTGTCTCTTATCTTCTGCATATCAACATACCATTCTGACCTCTCTCTTACAGAAATAGTGGTGTTCTAATTGATTCCACTATGTATACCATGACTATGTGTTACTTCTTCAGCATGAGCATTGAATTACAAAAAATAAGTACCCATTAGAGTTTTTGCTACCTACTGATGTACTCTCAAGGATAAATGCTACATCTTCATTATGTCGTATTAATTGCTGTGGTAGAGTATATGTAACCTAAAATGCAGTTGCGTGGCAGTAGGTTTCTAGATTTTACTCACATATCTTAATACAAATATTCTATCACTGACTAACAGAGACAAGATTCTGATTATAGTCTGAGGAAATGGAACATCTAAGAAAAAATATATGATGTCTTCACTATTGTGCTCCTGACATATTTTTAATTAAAAATGTATTGATGCATTACCAAATTGTGTCTGGTGGCCAACAGACCCATTTTAGTTCAATCGCAGCAATGGAGCCACCCAATGCACGCACAAGACACAGACAGCAGTGGGACACTTCGCTCTTTCCTCTCACAGCTTATTAAGACAGATCAATGAGCCAAGTGTCAGCAAACTGTGGATGAATGCGGCATGCTCAAATTTGCCAATCAAGTCTAAATGCCTGTAATAAGGCTTTTCACTAATATATGTCAAACTAAATATTGGAGAAACAAATGCTGAATAATAAGGATGTTTTTCTCTCCTTTTGAAAAGTATTTTATGATGTAATTTGATATTCCCTCTCCATTATGCCTGTCCACTATTTGGGGGGCTGAAATAAAATTCATGATTTGCTATTTCACAAGGACTTTCATATAGACTTTTTGGAAATTGTTTATGTTTATACTTTTTTTAAAATCAAGTTGACATAAGACAGAGTTATGTGAAAAGGGAAAATCATTGATAGTATGCCTCCATTCAGATTGCCTGTAAAATAATCTGTAGGGTATTTTCTTGATCAATTATATATTTGTGAGGAAAGAGCACACTGTGGATGGTGCCAGCTCTTGGGAGGTAGTCCAGGGGTGTATGAGACAGCAGGCTAAACAAGCCATCAAGACACTAAGCACCTTTCTTCCTGGTATTTTCTCATAGAAAGAGAAAAGTAACTATGGCAAGTTTTGATTATTTTGAGGCATCTTACACACACACACACACACACACACACACACACACACACACACACACACACGCATAGTAGGGAGGTTGCTTGTTTGTCCCAGCTGCTCAGAACAGAAACCATATTAATTAAATCACTGCTTGGCTCATTAGCTTTACTTTCTTATTGACTAACTCATATATTAATTTAACTCATTTCCATTAATCTGTGTATCGCCACGTGGCTGTGGTTTACTGGCTAACATTCTGTCTGGCTATGGCTGGGCTACATGGCTTCTCTCTGACTCTGCCATTCTTTCTCCCAGCATTCAGTTTAGTTTCCCCCACCTAGCTAAGTTCTGCCCTGCTATAGGTCCAAAGCAATTTTCTTTATTTATTAATGATAATCACAGCATAAAGAGGTAAATCCCATCTCTCTATCTCTCTCCCTCTCTCTCTCTCTCTCTCTTTCTCTCTCTCTCTCTCTCTCTCTTTCTCTCTCTCTCTTTCTCTCTCTCTCTCATACACACACACATACACAAATAAAACAGGTTTATCTATGCTTGATGCAAAGATGAAGACTGGAATTAGAAACACTGACTTTCATTGAACTTTTTTTGGAATAGAAGTTGGAAAGCAGTGTGGAGGTTTCTCAGGAAATTTGGGATCAACCTACCCCAGGACCCAGCAATCCCACTGTTGGGAATTTACCCAAGAGATTCCCAATCATATTACAAAAGCATTTGTTCAACTATGTTTATAGCAGCATTATTTGTAATAGCCAGAACCTGGAAACAACCTAGATGCCCTTCAGTGGAAGAATGGTTGAAGAAACTGTGGAATATATACATATTAGAGTACTACTCGGCAGTAAAATACAATGACATCTTGAATTTTGCATGCAAATGGATGCAAATAGAAAACACCATCCTGAGTGAGGCAACCAGGCCCAAAAAGATGAACATGGGATGTACTCACTCATAATTGGTTTCTAGCCATAAATAAAGGACATCGAGCCTATAATTCGTAAAAAATCCTAGAGAAGCTATATAAGAAGGTGAATCCAAAGAAAAACATACAGTTATCCTCCTGGATATTGGAAGTAGACAAGATTGCCGAACAAAAAATGGGAACTTGGAGGTGGGGTGGGATGGGGGGATGGGAGGATGGGGAGAGAAAAGTGTAAAGTGGAGGATGGGAAGAGCTTGGGGGAATAGGATGGTTGGGATATAGGAAGGGTGGATATGGGAACAAGGAATTATATATCTTAATTAAGGGAGCCATTCTAGGATTGGCAGAGACTTGACTCTAGAGGGGTTCCCAGGTTTCCAGGAAGATGCCCCCAGCTAGTTCCTTGGGCAGCTGAGGAGAGAGTGCCAGAAATGTCCAGATCCTATTGCCATACTCATGAATATCTTGCATATCACCATAGAACCTTCACCCGGTGTTGGATGGAGAAAATGACAGAGCCCCACATAGGAGCACCGGACTGAGCTCCCAAGGTCCTGATGAGGAGCAAAAGGAAGGAGATCATGAGCAAGGAAGTCAGGACCGTGAGGGGTGCATTTACTCATTGAGACAGTGGGACAGATCTAATGGGAGACCACCAAGTCCAGTTGGAATGGGAGTGATAGAACAGGGGACCAAACCGGTCTCTCTGAATGTGGCTGATGGTGGAGGAGGAATGAGAAACCAAGGACAACGGCGATGAGCTTGAACTCTACAGCATGGACGGGCTCACTGTGAGCCTTGTCAGTTTGGTTGCTCACCTTCCTGGATTTAGGGGGAGTTGGGAGGACCTTGGACTTAACATAGTGAAGGGAACCCTGATGGCTCTTTGGCTTGAAGAGGGAGGGAGTGGGGGTATGGGTGGAAGGGAGGGGATGGAAGAAAGAGGAGGAGGGGAGGAGATGAAAATTTTTAATAAAAAAAATGAGAAAAAAAGAAGTAACATTCATTCTTTGCAAGTTTTCCAAGCCAGAATTATCGGGAATTTTACAAAAGTGATGAATCATTCTCATTTTACTCTCTCATGTTAGTAGATAATTCTTCCTGTTTCTGAGCCTTCTGAATATAAAGACGTTAAAATGACCTATAATAAAGGAGTAACAAAATGAAACAAGTAGTGTGCAATTGAGAAACTTCCTCACATCTCTCCTAGGTGCTATGAAAATTTCTGGGAACATTCTAAGTGCCAATTATCAATTATGTATAGAAGAACCATCCCATAAAAGTTTCCATATATGAGAATCATTTTATTGGTAATATAGGGAACATTCTTGTGTATAAATCAACTATCTTAACCTGGGTAATCACAGGATCAAATATCTTCCTTAGACCACAAAATTTTCCTCCTCTTTACACATAATTATTCTTATTGTCTTGTAATTTAACTTTCAAAAACCAGAGTTGTTTTGAATAAAGTCTTATAACAAGTAACCCTAATATTGTGTGTCATATGTTTTGTACATCATCTCATTACATGGCGTGATGGTTTGATGCTAAGATTGCAATCTTCAAGTTATAATAAGGATAGAGGCTTTATTACACAGGGCTACTAAAAAGCACATCAGAAGCTTCAGTCTCCAGTGAAGCATCCCATAGTTCTCAACATGTACACTTTCAGAGCTTTCCTATAGGATGCCATGAGCAGATCATAAATATGAACATCTGAATCTGGTTCTGGGAGATGAGATTGGCCAATTATTTGAAGGTTGTTGAAGAAAGACCTCTTTGACATCAAGATATAAAGAATCAAGTACCAAAAGATGTATTCTGGCAACATTCTGACAGTAGATTTGAACCAGAAAGTTTCTATGGGATGATGACGTAAAAGTTTTCAATGTAAAATATGTAATCATAAAGTAAGTAAGAGGGGTTATAGTCAGGGAAAGAGAATTAACAGGATAAGTCTGCTGAATATAATAAATGGGAAATATGACACAGAAAGTGACAAATGAGAATGGAAAAGTTGAAGCCTTCATTTACGAGTTTCAAAAGGAATTAAAGATTTCACTTATTGAAGACACAATATTTGACTGATTAAAGAAGACCAACACTGAGTGATTTTCACAGATTGCAAGAAAGAGAGAGGGAGGTGTAGGGACTCTGCCTCAGAGAATTCCCAGTGACTTAGGAAGAAAATGAGCCACATCAGTCACTCTCCAACTAGGTAGGGATCAAAACAACAATGGAAGAGAGTCAACCAAAGAGAAAACTCCATTTCAAACTAACAGTGATAGACAATAAAGTAGCTACTAAATGCAAGCTTTAGTCAAGGCTCAAGGGGTCAATAATTTCAAGGGAACAAATTTCTTTTATCCCAGGAAAAATATTGCACATCACCAGTAACAAATCTACATGAATATAATGACCAGGACATCTTAAATTTGAAATCTATAACATTAAAGGGCACAGTGGGTATCTCAATTTTTATGTTTCCTAACTTCTATGTCAAAGTTCCTTTAATTTTTTTCTCTCACAAGCCATGTACACTGGAGAAATACTTTGTGAAATACACTATATAAAATCTATAAAATATGTATTAAATTAAACATTTTCTCATAACAAATAATAAATTTGTTTTAAGAAGATTCTATGGCAAGGACAGTGAAAGAGATCACTGGGTGCAGGCACTTGTCATCAAGCTGAGAACCTGCATTAGATTCTTGGGTCTATAAGGAATTTCATGTTAGAGGCAAACCATCAAATCCCACAAGTTGTCCTTTGGTCTCCGCAACTGAACTCCCACACAACATAGGTTAAATAAATAAACAAAATTTGACATTTCTGAATTTTATCATTTATTAAATAGGATAATAACTTAGCAAAAATAAGAGATTGGTATACTTGTTTATTTAAAAAATAAATATTTAATATTTAGCATGTAAAGCATCTTCAATATTTTCGTTACAAATATTTCACATTTTTAAAATCATCTATGCTGAAAAACCACTTCAAATAAATATGTAGTGGAAAATGGCAGAAATGTGTTTACACCTAGTTCAGAAATTGTTAAAAACTCTATCCTAAACCAAAGCTAAAATATTTAACATTTTTTTCATGAAATTCAAGTCAGCAACTCACATGGTAACTTTTAAAATCAAAAAAAAAAAAAATCCTAGCAGAAATTCATCCAAGATATACTAAATTGATGCATGCATGTTGATTACTTATAGGTGGAAAAAGTGTGTTTGTTTTCCATGATTAAACCGTTATATTTCTACAGGAGTGAAAACTTTTTTGTGTGCTGTAAAAGCACTCCACTCCACAATATTCAGTAGTCTAGTATGAGCTGAAGTGGTCCAGAAAGTGTTACTTTTTTCCAGCTGGTAAGATATAAAGTTTCTGGATATATTCAAAACTCAGAATGCATCAGTGTTGTCAGAAAGATCTCAGACACATTATGTGTTCCTTTTTGAATTGATTTTGGTTAACATATAATAAGAATCTTTGTTGTTGTTGTTTTTGGCCAAACTCACACATGTTGATAACGAATCTGGGCTCAGGCATCTATGAAAGTCTTCACTTCTTATCACAGATTCACATCCTCTTTCCATGCATTTTTAATAAAACTATTTATTCACTTTATTCATTTATTCACTCCCTCCCATATACATTTATTAATTAAGGATAGGCTTTTCCTGTTTGAGTAGTGATTGGAAATTACATAATATCAAGAAAGGTAAACAGAGTAAACTCCTGAGGGAGAGATTACCTTTCACTAACAGGAATTTATGCTCTAATTTTTACCAGTGCTGGTCACACACATCAAAGAAGCACTAATGTACAAATGCCCCTGTTTTCCTCATCTTCTTTCACTGTGGAAGGCTAGATAAAGCTCAATTGGCTTTTCAATTTTAGCTCCAGTACTGTGGATTCCATTTCTTTAGCTGTGGTTTTGCTGAATAGGAACAATAGATGTTTCATGTATCGAATCACTCACACGAAACACACTGCGATTTGGTAAAGTGCCCTTGAAATAGGATTCTTCTCTCACTTTTATTGGAGGGAATGTAAGATAGTGTGTTTTTCTCTACTTATGGGGTTCACTGAATGAACCATATATTCATTTTGTTATGCATTTCACTGAGCCCAAGGCTCTTGTGAAAATTAACGGTTATTTTTAAGATGAAAAAGGAATCAGATTCTTAAAGTGTTTGGTTTGATTCTGTCATACTGTGAATGATCTGAGCAAAGCCTCCCATCGTGAAGGACTCATTGGCTTTGCATCATATTTCTTAGAAATGATTATTTGGGGGGAGGGTTATTGTCAGGATTTATATGTTAGCAAATTAGAAAGTTCAAACTAACACACCTTATAACCTGTTCTTTCACGAAGTAAATTCATCAGTGCTCAGGTGTTTGTAGAGACTGTGGAACTGTGGAGCTATTTGTGAACAGCTTGCGCTCTGCTGCCCTGCTGTGTATTCCTCAGAATGGAAGAATAATACTTTATAAAATGAAAGCGAGCCATTTGACTCTTGTTACCTATATTATTCACCTTCACTGCTATAAACTTTTAGGGAAAAGAAGCACAACATGTTGGTTGGCACACTGTCTCAGGGGAGGACTTGGAGAAGAACTGTCTTTTAGGAATGCTAGAATCAGAGGGCAGCACTGCAGATTGACACATCGTTTCAGCTGCAGTTGATGACCAGGGCATTCCCGTAGATGTTGTCTATTCATGCTTGCATTTGTGACATCTTGAATTTTTCAGGCAAATGGATGGAGCTAGAAAACATCATTTTGAGTGAAGTAACCCAGATACAGAAAGGCAATTATCACATGTACTCACACATAAGTGGTTTTTAAGCATAAAGCAAAGGAAACCAGCCCACAAATCACAATCCCAGAGAACATAGACAACAATGAGGACCCTAAGAGAGACATACATAGATCTAATCTACATGGGAGGTAGAAAAAGACAAGATATCCTGAGTAAATTGGGACCATGGGGACCTTGGGAGAAGGTTGAAAGGGAGGGGAAAGGTAGGGAGGGGAGCAAAGGAAAATGTAGAGTTCAATTAAAAAAAAAAAGAAGTCTGTTCAAACTTCAGGGAACCATGTGTCATTCAGAGGCACACACTTGTGCTAAGAAGTGATAATAATTGCCCCCCTTTCTCCATGTTGCTTCATAAACTGCTGCTCCCAAACTCCCTGGCCCCAACAGTGTTTTAATTTATTGGTGTTCCTGAGCACTCAGAGATATTGAAACCCATGTTTAGATAGTTTAATTTTATGTACATCTAAATGAATTAACTTTTTCCTGAAGTTATCTTTTTCTCTATTTGAGTAGATAAAATAATGTACAGAAGCAAGCAGCATGGTTGCTCTCTGTGAGATTATAGACTTGCATACAATTCCATTAAGCATTATAAAACTACAAACCCTTGTATGGGTCGTTGTTGATGTCAAATATTCTTTGTTACCAGATATATTTGTAAATAAGTATTTCTTCAAAGAAATGACACTCTAGAAAAAAAAAAAGACTTCATTCAGGTTTTTAAAATCTGACAACTTTATCAATGGACCTTGAATTTGTATGACATTTTCTCCTGCGTTCATTTTGTGTGTTTTCAAAACAAACAATTTACATAATTTCTTTAATTACTTTTTTGAGCAAGATGTAATTATATATCTAACATATATATGTATATATATTGTGTATGTATGTATATGATATATCTTACATTTTCATGCCTTTACATCTATCACTCAAACACTGGTGAATTAGAATCATAGTTCTTTCATATGATAATATAATTTTTCTTTCCTCTGTATGAAATTCACAAAAAAGCTATGATTGTACATATTCAAAATTTATCCCATTACATTCCAGTACCTGAACCAAACCAAGCTACATATTTTCATGCTAAGTATTCAAACTCATATATTAATTGCCGGGTTCCCACAGTTGCTGTTCTACTAATAAGATCAAATTCTTGATGGTTGAAGAGTTTTACCATAATAAACAGTTTCCCTCTATGCAAATTTGCTTCCCTTCTGCCAGTCAATCTTTCAGTCATAAGGAATATGTCAATCTTCCATCAGGCTTCTGTGGCTTTCTTATTTCTGTGACTTCTTGTTACCCCAAAGAAATCCATCCTGCTGCAATGGGCAAAACATTTTTATCTATCTCAAAACAGCTTTCCTAATTATTTGCATTTTCAAGCCACTGTCTCAGTGCATTCAAGTATCTCCTCAGCTGTCTCCGAAGAGACATGCGTAGGGGACACTTTCTCTGAACCATCAATGGCAGTAGTAAATGCCTTGTTCCGCGGAGAATTTAGAAGACCAAAACCTCATGGTGTACGTGAGGGCTTAGATTATAATTTTCTTATATTCTTTCATGTACATTTATCAAAAATGAATTTCATCTGCCATGGGGCTTCACAATTCTCCAGTATGATTAGCGCCATCTGGAGCATCTCCCAAACCTCATTAGTTTTTAACTAACCAAAGTGGCATAATGTTGTCAGAATATTTTACCACCTCCCTCTTTGTGTGTAGTCCATATCATTAGCAAGTACACGGAAATACCCAGGTCCCAACACCAAGAATCACAATCTCCTCTTTCACCTTCCCACTTTGAGGAGCAGTCAAGTCTTATCAACTCATGTTGCCTGTGCCTATCTACTTTTTACACAACACATAAATCCTAGTTCATTATCAGACATTGTGCATTTGTCTAAGAAGTGGATAATATTTGGTTGCATTAGCATAAAGGTAAAGAGTGAACATCCATTGCTTCACTTCATTGTTTATAGTATTTTAAGATATTTTATTTTTTGTGATTATCATGTATTATCTCCCCCCTCTTTTTCCTATTTCAAACCCTTCCCACTCACTTTGGTTATTATTTAATTTCTTCTAACTTAGTTTGAGGAAATGCATTTCTATCCATGAATAACGACTCATTCCTGTATTTGCAGCACTTCAGAAACAGAAAGGCTTGACAAGAATTTGAGAAAAATTTGAATCACATGGTTAATTTCAGGCCAGTTGGATACAGAGTGGACCCTAAGTAAAAATACGAAAGCCAAACACAAAGCAGAAAATTACAATTTCCAACTTAATTTAGTTATATTTTGCTTCTTTTGTTTTAAAAATTGACTTAAGTAGCATAGTCATGTAATGCATTTTCCTAGTATATTATTTTAAGAAACTCAAATATTCCAAAACCTTGAATAATAATGAGAAAATACCCATGATGTTTGAATGATCATTCCATACACTGTGAAAATGCATTACTCTCATTGATTAATAATAAAAGCTTTGTGACCTGTAGCCAGGCAGAATAAGGTTAGGGAGAACAGTCAAAGTGAGAACTCAGATGAGGAGGGGTGGAGCTAAGGGAGATAACAGCTAGCCGCTGGAGGAACAACATGTATTTCACCATAGGCAAAGCCATGAAACCCGTGGCAAAGCATAGATTAAAACAAATGGATTCGTTTAAAAGTAAAAGCTACTTAGTAATATATCTGAGCTGTTTGGACAAACAGTTTGTAATTAATATTACAAATCTGAGTGATTATCTAGAAGCTGCTGTGGAACGGTTCAGGACAGAGAAACCTCCTAATCAATATTTTTTCTTTTATTGAAAACTGATTCTTTTCTCATACAATATATCCTAATTACAGCTTCCCCTTCCTTTACTCTCCATCCACCTCCCTTTCCAATCAGATCCACTCCCTTTCTGTCTCTCATTAGATAAGAACAGTCTTCTAAGAGAAAAAAAAACAGTAAAACATAATAAGATAAAATAATGCATCACATCTAAGTTTGACAAAGTTATCCCCAGAAGAAAAAGAGCCCAAGCAAAAGCACAAGAATTAGAGAGGCACTCATTGACATACGCACTGCAAACCTCAGCTGTCTAGATTGTACTGCAATTCAGAATAATGATATATCCAAAAAAGTCTAAATACATAAAGCCTATCCATTTTATTTCAATTACAAGCTACTTTTTGTGGGATTAAAAAATAAAATAATTATGGCTAAGTTCTTATGTCTTCAGGTACAATTTGAATTTCAAACATGACAAATTTTAGAAGTAATACTTGAACAAAATGTAAGTATATATATATATATTACATATATAATATATTCTCTATTTGATCTCTTTAATAAAAAACATGGATTTCATCCACATTTTAAAATGACTTCATAAATCTATACATCATTCTATTTGGAAATATGTAACAACACTGAAGCTTATATTCCTTAATTCATCATGAATGTACACATTTTATTAACTCTAGAAATATAGTTTGTGTGGGTTTATGATTTCCAACATTTTAAAACATTTATTAAAACGTGAGATGTGAAATTTTGTACCTCCCAAAATGTGAGGACTTATTTCTTAAGAACATTACTGGTGACCTGTTTGGATGTAGAATAAATTTCATATAAAATGTTAATATCATCAACACATCTAATATCTACTATTTATCCAAAATATAAATTCTCCAAATTGTCTAAACAGTTTCTTTTTCAAGACTTCTTTTTTTTTTTCTTTTTTCTTCAAGATTCATTGCAAACAGACTTGGTAGAAGACACTATACAGAAGATCCATGAGTCATTGCCAAGGCTAAAAATGAAATCCCTAGCATGTGGGCTGTTGTGAGGTCATCTCATTGCACACAGTATCTGGCCACCAATGAATGGAGAAAAATAATTGAAACATAAGTATAAAGTCATTATTTAGATAAATGTAAATATGATAGAATCAAGTTAAATTTGCCAGCTTAGGATAAACTGTGATTAGAGTTTACCAAAAAAGTATCCTCTCTGGAGCATTTCATTTCTTCCATTGATCTTTTCTTTTTTTTTTTTCCTCATGGTTTATTTTTTTTTATATTTAAAAATTTCCATCTCCTTCCCTCCTCCTCCCCCTCCCTCCGCTCCTCCTCCCCCTTCCCGCCCCTCCTTCTCCCCCTTCCCTCCCCTTCCCTCCACCCATACCTCCCCTCCCTCCCTCTCAAGGCCAAGGAGCCATCAGGATTCCCCACTCTATGCTAAGTCCAAGGTCCTCCCAACTCCCACCAGGTCCAGGAAGGTGATCGCCAAGCTGAGAAGGCTCCCACAGAGCCCGTCCATTCAGAAGAATCAGAGCCCAGCGCCAATGTCCTTTGCTTCTCAGTCAGCCCCCGCTGTTGGCCACATTCAGAGAGACGGGTTTGGTCGCATGATCCATCAGTCCCATTCCAACTGGAGTTGGTGATCTCCCTTTAGTTCTGTCCCACCGTCTCCATGAGTGAAAGCACCCCTCACGTTCCTGACTTTCTCCCTCATGTTCTCGCTCCTTCTGCTCCTCATCAGGACCTTGGGAGCTCAGTCCAGTGCTCCAATGTGGGGCTCAGTCACCTTCCCCATCTGTCGCCAGCTGGAGGTTCCCTCACGGTCCTGACTTTCTTTCTCATGTTCTCCCTCCTTCTGCTCCTCATCAGGACCTTGGGAGCTCAGTCCGGTGCTCCAATGTGGGGCTCTGTCATTTTCTTCATCTATCGTCAGGTGGAGGTTCTATGGTGATATGCAAGAAATTCATCAGTATGGCTATCTTCCATTGATCTTATATTAAAGCATGATGAGAAAATAATTAGCAAATGAAGACATCAAGGGACATGTAAGACTCACACACGATGACACAGATGATACGTAGGACTTCTGATTTGATAGTAGAGAATGTATCACATCTTAGCCAGGTGAAGAGAGAATTCCAATCTATTTTATACTTTACGTAACATAACATCCCCAGGAAATTTTCCGAGAAGGAAATTAGTTGTTTGATAGTATTGTGTTCCATTTGTTCTGATGGCATTTTTAAATGAAGTCTAATTCACAAAAAGAAATAAAATCTTTTGCCGATGAAGTGTTTGACTTCCTGCGTTGTTGGGAGCAGTGAGACCCCAGATCCTGAATTTCTTGTAATCCCCTAATCTGAGTGCCTACTGCTGCTCTGAGCACGAGACCTTCAGGAGTTCCTGATGGCAGGAGAGTGGTTTCTGGTGGGTTTGGCTGGGGCGTGGCTATCTCTATATAATCTGCCCCTGAACACAACAAAGGGGGCATTCTTGGAGAATTCAATGATGACCCGTGACGCTGTCTCTCTGTCTGTGTGTGTTTGTGTATTTTAACCTCCAGCCCCCTTGCCCGAAGCTAGCGAACTGGGTTCAAGCTCACAGAACGCAGACACGGGGGCACGATGCTCATCACTGCATGGAAGACTTTGGAGACATTAGATATTTTGAATATTCACATGTTCCATATGGGAAATAAACCCAAGTGTGATTCAAATAGTCAATGGCACTTAATTCTTACTTTCAAGAAGGATCTCAAATGTATAATGAATTACCAAGGTATTTGAAGTCAGTTTTCTCCCATGGAAGAGTAGAAACTCATGGTTTTTAATAATAAGCAAATGATTAGTAACAGGAGGCTTACTAATTTCCCTCATACTCATGTTATTTGCATATTAGCTTATATATATATGTATATATATACACACACACACATATATGTGTGTGTGTGTGTGTGTGTGTGTGTGTGTGTATAAAATTGTTGTAACAGATAGACATGGCTCCTTGTCTTAAAAGACACTTTAAGAGAAAATATGACATTCACATGATACATACCTATAAAGAAAAAAAGCCCATGGTTTTAGTGTAATGTTATAATACCATCTGCATTTTTATTCCATCTATATTTAAAAGCCAAAGTGGTAGGCACCCTTTTCTTTTTTTAATTGTAAAAGTAAAGATCTCCATTCCCAAACTGTTTCAATACTTTGGCAAGTAAAATGCAGAATTTTTTTTGGTGAAAAGACTATATAACCCCATTAAAATCAGGGTTTATGATGGCCTTTAGCAACAGCACTATGCATGGCGCCTATGTAATTTTATTTGATCCACAAAAAAATAGTTTCAGTTATATAATGGAGAGCCCCACTGAATTTTCCTCTTCTGCAGGCTTGCACATGTATTATTTTATACATACCCATGTCTGTCCTTGCGATATCATTCTGCCAAAACTACTCTTTGATGAATGCTAATAAATTCAAACACCAAATATGACGCTATATTATTTAAGTCTGGTTTGGAAAAGAACAAAGGGCAAGACTGAATAAACCATTAGCTACACCTGACATTGAAAACAGGGCCAACCACCCAAGGCTTCAAAAGATGGAATTCATCCAGTTAGAATACCCTGTTCTTCTCTGTCCATACTGATCAGACTATACAATGTAAAAGTCTTTATGGTATATACAATTAAGTAAGGGATTGTGTGTTATGAAACACCATTGAAAAAGGAAAATAACTCCCCAAATTATGAAAATTCATCTTCAAAAGTAATGCCAAACTTAAAAAATCTTTTTTTCCCATAGACATTGCCAGCATGTTATTATTACAGTTCAATATTTGGAGGGTCTCATCCTGAGCACTTGTTTATATCCCATTGAAACACAAACTTGCTTCTGTTACATCTAAACACCAACTTCTGAATTTGGGAGAGAATTCTGCTGCTGTTTCTTTTTCTTTTTCTTTTTTTTTTTTTTTTCGCAGAGAGTTCTTTTTTTTTTCTCTCTCATGGTTTTTTTTTTTATATTTAAAAATTTCCATCTCCTCCCCTCCTCCTCCCCCCTTCCTCCCCTCCTCCTCCCCCTTCCCTCCCCTCCTTCTCCCCCTTCCCTCCCCTCCCCTCCACCCATACCTCCTTTCCCTCCCTCTCAAGGCCAAGGAGCCATCAGGGTTCCCTACTCTATGCTAAAACCAAGGTCCTCCCAACTCCCCCCAGGTCCAGGAAGGTGATCGACCAAGCTGAGAAGGTTCCCACAGAGCCCGTCCATGCAGAAGAATCAGAGCCCAGCGCCATTGTCCTTTGCTTCTCAGTCAGCCCCCGCTGTTGGCCACATTCAGAGAGACGGGTTTGGTCGCATGATCCATCAGTCCCATTCCAACTGGAGTTGGTGATCTCCCATTAGTTCTTTCCCATCTAAACACCAACTTCTGAATTTGGGAGAGAATTCTGCTGCTGTTTCTTAATGTCACAATCGTAACACTCAGTTCAGGCCTTCTCCTTAATATATATTCATTGACGTCATTTTTGTTTTATTATCATATTTGACTACCAACTAATTACCTCTTTCTGCATCTACAACTACGTTAAAGAATTTCTTCCTTCTTGAAATCCTTATACTATATTTTGAGTTTCAGTAGTTTTTGATTTATATTATATACTGTTATATGAATATATATGCAAAACATTGTTGATGTAAATATGTCGTCTATGTATATATTTTTATTTTTACAGACCACACACACTGTCCTGTTCACCCACTCATATGCCTGAGGAGGTCAGGAAGGTCCACTGTAATGTCTTCTTCTATCCCTCTATGCTCTGTGTGTCATTGAACTTGATATTTTGTGTTGAGACTCGATACACAGGTCAGAGGACTCTAGGCAACCTTCCAACTCCATAAAAGAGCTATGGGATTAGAATTATGCACAGCCACACCTGCCTTTTTACTTGTATGTTTTTATCTGAACTCAGTTTCTTATGTTGTCACAACAAACACTTTATTGACTGAGCCATGTCCCCAGTAATACATTTTAAAGATAAATTCCATTAGCAATGCATATTTTGAATTAATACATTTCAAGAGTAAATAAATGGATACAGAATTACACTTGTTTTGTTTATGACTTTGTTAAGTCTAAGTTGTGTGTTTGGAGACTTTATTTTGACAGTATGTTTCCTTTACTGTTATCTATACTATGATAATGAGCCTAAATTCAGAAATCTTTACTTTTAAAACATATTTTTAATTTACACACTAGGCAGGCTCATCAAAATCTCTATTTAATTAACAACCATAGTGGTTTGTGACAAATTCTGTCCTGTTATAAATGTTTTCCCTGAGAACAGCTATTTTATTTTTTTCTTCCTCCAGATGATTTTGAAATGTGTGGCTAGATCCTTTATTTTTCATGGTGGGTCCTTCAGATGGTCTTTCATATTGCCAAATAACCAACAAAAAAAGAGTAAGATATATTTAGATCTAGTAAGTTTTCAAGAGGCTTTCTTAGAGACTATCTTAGTTTGAGAAATAGAATAATGTTCATAGTTATTGAAAATATTCTTTCTCGTTGTAATGATTAATAATGACTATCAACTTGACAACATTTTGAACACCTAGGAGACAAACCTTGGGCAATGCAGATGAAGGAGTATACTGATTAGGACCAGGGAGGTGAGAAGACTCACACTAAATAAAAGCGGTGCTATTCACTGGGTTTGAGTCCTAGACTGAATGCAATGGAAGGAACTAGTTGAGTACCGGGATTCAGCCATGCATTCTTCCTGACGAAGGATATAACATAACTAGGTGTATCAGGCTTCTACCACTTTGACTCCCAGTTAAGATGGACTTTACCCTCCAACTTGGATCCAAAATAAACCCTTCCTTCCTTAAGTCCGTCTTTGCCAGGGTATTTTACCAGAGCAACAGGGAAAGTAACACACCCAGCTTTCCACAGTTAGTTATTGTTGCGTAGCACCTCGTAGTGATGATGTCAGGTCACACCATTTGCTTTCTATAGCTCTATCTTTTCCCATTAGTTATTCTATAATTGCATCCTTTTCCTTGCTCTGTTTCACTGGTCTACAGTGGAAGCCTACTTTCTGTGTTTTCTTTTACAAAATCATTAAAATTTAAATCAACAAATGCTTTTGAGTAAAGTAATGAAAGGTGCCATCTGAAGTTTCATTGCGTGCAAGCTAAATCAGTGGACAAAACAGTGATTCTTTATTAATTCACTCTGTGAATGAGCAAGTATTTGATGAATGCAAATTAATAAGGAAACAATTAAAACTGAAGACGAGGGGAGAGAAAGAAGGAAGAAAAGAAAATGCAGAAGATTAAGGTATGATGTAGAATTTATGCAAATAGACTTCCAAGTTTTATAAAATAGATAAATTTTCTAGTAATGCCTTAATATTGATCTTAAGGCTATTTTTATAAACAAAAATGAAAGCAAATAGATGAGAGCTGCCTACCCTCTGCATATTTCTTAATTTTACTCCATATTACTACGTACTCCCTTTGGAAACATTTGTATGCAAGGTTGTTAGAAGATAGGCAATATTGCTAAGTAAATGAAATTCTAAGTAAGAATTAAGAATATTCTCATGAAAAAGTTCTCTGGTAAATGCATAAAAATATACTACCTCTTATTCTCTCTCTCTCTGTCTCTATCTCTATCTCTATCTCTATCTCTCTCTGTGTGTGTATTTGAATTCATACCCTGTCATAATTCTGTTTATCTTTCATGATATTTATTATATCTATAGATCACAAATGAATAGTTTTGTTGTTTAAAGAAGTCAAATTTTCAGTATATAGCCAATATTGGGGATCACTTCTATTTATTTTACAGATAATATCAATTAACATGGTTTCAAAATATTCAAATTTATTCTAGATGTACTACATTATTTTTTTAATGCATCTGTGTTCTTCTACCTATTTGTCTATAGATGTTGCTGCTTAGATGGAACGTAAGTAAGTTGTTGCTTCGACTAAACATAAAGCAGTGAGCAGGATAGAACCTCCAAATTTTATCAGTAATGATAAAATGTATACTATGCTTATGAAAAGCAAATAGGTTCTTAATTTTTTCATTACTTTTAAAGATCAGTTTTCACAGAGTTTTGGGTGGCGATATATGCCTTGTTCAACGAAGTTTCAAGTCATGACTAATTTTTCTGTGGATTTTGCTTGTTTTTTGAGTTGCTGTTTGAACTGACCTCCAGTCTGTATTGAATCTAGCTTGACAGTTATGTACACATAGTTGGTACCCACACTACATTAAACTTAAAGAAGTCGTGAACAGTTTAATGAATTCCAGGTCTTTAAGACTTGGATCAAAAGAAGCATTAGAAATACTGGCATTTATTTGGGTATTATAATAACTTGCCTCTAATTTTGTGCTAAACTATATGTCAGAAGTGAAGTCAAGATTCCTGAGAAAAGTTTATGATCCCATGTAAAATTTTTAATAATAACCAAGACATGGAAAAGCATATAGTGGAAGATTAATTATATTGTATGGACAGATTAATTATATATCATATATGTACGTATTGTTCATACAAATCATTAGTCATATATTTCAATAATATACATATGATATATATTAACTTTAAAATATAAGTTAACTATGCCATTGATGATAACGTAGAGGTACTTTGAATAACCTTATGTCCTGAACTGCTTACAAAATGAAATACACTCACTTATGTGAGTTATCTAAAATTGAGTGATTCAAAAATTTTTTAGCAGTCTTTATAACATGGAAGGTGGGGGACACTCCCGAGACTGTAAAGTTTCAGTATTCTAGATGAGTAAGTCATAAAGTTCTGCTGTGTAGCATAGTTCAAGATATAGAATGTTGGGAATAGAGTTATAGCTCAATATCAAATATCACATATGTACAAACATACCAAATTTCACACTAAATTTAAAAATTTAAAAATTTTAAATTTAAAGAGGTTGTGTGGACCTCTTTATCTCATTATACTTCAATGGATGTACAAACAAATAATTAAAATGTTCACTAAGGGTAGATATAATGCTAGGACAGTACGTTGTATATATTAAATAAATAATTGTTACTGTGCCAATTTTTATTATTGTCCAAGCATAAGTTACTGCTTTGTAAACATTCCTAAATATTATTTCAAGGAATATTTTTTGTTTAGTTACATCAGATAAAAGTAATCATACCTTTATGATCATTACTCTTAAATATCTTAATATTTTAAATGAGTGTTCTTTCAAAAACAATTATATGTACATCACACAACATTTTAGTTTTCTTCCTACCAATCTCCCTTGTTTCTTAGAACTCTGTGATGTGAACTGGCATTATCAGCATAATGTACATCTTGCCAAGAAAACATAGTCAAGACAAGTCAATGATGGATTTACTGTAGTGTAATCTTCATAGAGATGGAGAGAGGAATTTGACTCAGGCATTGTAATTCTCAAGTTCATTTCCATTCGATTAAAATATGCTAATAATAGTCTCTCATAGACTCCAATGACTGCCCTTGGGATTCAACCTGGAGAAATTCACTCAAAAAGGGTTTGCCTCATCATTACAATAACCCTTAAGTGTTTTCTAAAAACAGTTCTTATTGGGGTTGGAGAAAGGACTCAGTAGTTAAAAAAAACTCCATATTTTGCCAAAGGATGGGAAGTGAGTTTCTAGAACCCTTGTCTGGAGGCTCAGATCATATGAAACTCCAGCTCCAGGGAATCAGTTAGAACGTTTTGGCCTCCATAGATACCTTCTCACACCACACATGTAACTTACATACACACACAAACACACACACACACACACACACACACACACACACACATGCACACACAAGTACACACATAAATAAAAGACACAAATAATTAAAATACATTACTCCAAAACTTTCCTAAAATCCTAGATAGTTTATTCTTCCATGTTTATTGCCAACAAATGATCTATATTTTTATGGTCTCATCACCTATGGAAATTAAGAATTCATTGTCTTACAAAAGTCTCTTTGATTTAAAATTTAATACATTGTTTGCTTATTTTTATTTCTAAGAAAAAAATCCAAGCTTTTTATTTTCACCAAAACTACAGAGACATGAGGAAATTTATTGTTTTCTATTCTATCATTTGGCTCCCTGCCCTACAGCATTGAGACTTTTCCTGGAGTTTTGTTTCTATAGAGGCACTTTGGATCATAATTTATGAGGTAGGTCGAATCAGATAATAATGTATGCCATTTATACTCTATCATACTCACATGACTTTATGGGTGTGTACCTTAGAGGCACAGAGGCAAATTTTTATTAACACATGTTTATACATAATTGACCAATTGGGAAGTGGTAAGAAGTAATGGCTGTGATTTACATAGACTATGCTATGTCTTAGAGCACCTCACCCTGTCTGGAGCCCCACTGTGACAGATGAGCCAATGCCTGTGGGGGATGACAGCATGCTATTTATGGCATTTCCTTCTGAGACAATTAAGTAACATATGCCAAGACCATAGGGATTATCTTTGAGCTACGCAGTATGTAATTCTATCTGAGGAGAAATATAATATTTTATAAATTTGACAAACCATAAGAAAGCTTAAATTGATTCACCCATTTTAATAAATGCAGTAACTTTTTTGTGCTTTAAGATTTACTTCTTGATAAGAGTACGCTATGAAAGATTAACATGTTATATACATACATTATTCAAAATAGATGGCATATTTATTTTTCAAGGGTACAATGTTCACGGTGAACTCTTACATAAAAATACTTCATTTTAGAAACTGCTTTTCCAAGCTTAAGCTAAACCAAGGGAAACGTCACTTAAGTATAGACTATAGTTTTTTAAAACCCAAGTGATTCATGATATCATTGTGTTGTTGTTCTATAAGCCATAGATAGGGACAGATAATGAGTTGGCAGGGAGCAATTAGAGACAGGGAAGAAGTATGATATCTGAGTGACTGCACTGATATTACCTGTCTTTGGTGATACATGAGACTCGTGCTGTGCCTTCTTTGTAAAGACATTTTGGGCTCACTGATGCCTAGGAGAATTCTAAAGAACTCAAAGATGACACTTAAAGACAGCTGACATTAAAAAGATATGTCAGTTATCAACAGTGACAGCACTGGGGTTCAGTGATTTGTATACTTGTCCCTGAAGTTTGCTTATATCAATTTTCCAGTGTGTATGGATGAGGTACGAGGTATGAGGTGTGTGTGTGTGTGTGTGTGTGTGTGTGTGTGTGTGGTCTATGATGTTCGTTTGTGTGTCTGTATATGGTGGTGTGTGGTCTGTGGTGTGTGTGTGGTGTGGTATATGATGTGGTAGTAGTAGTGTGTGTGCATGCATGCGTGAGTATGTGTGTATGTATGTATATATGTAGTTGTAGAATCGTGGAAGCCAAAGGATGACTTAGAATTTTCTGTTCTATTTACACCTAATTTCCTTGAAACAAGGTCCCTCACTGAAGCTTGAGTTCACTGTATTTCAGCTAGACAAGCTGTCCAGAAAGCTATAATCATCCTTCACCTCAGCTTCCAACAAACACTGGGGATATGGTGTCATCGCTCCCATTTTACATGGGTGCTGGGGATCATCTCCTCAAGTATATGTTGTAAGCAATTTCATCCACTGAGCCTTGTCTATGTTATTTTCAAGCAAGGTTTTGCACTAGACTCACATGTTCAGATATTTTGGGGAGGGGCAGCAAGTCCCAGGAGCCTTCCTTCTTCTACCTCTGTAGTGCTGAAACCACCAGCACACACTGCCATACCTGGCTTTATTTATGTTCTTTAAACTGTGTGTGCGGAAAACCAAATTTTGTCCTCGGACTTGTAAGGGAAGCATTTAACTGAGCCATTTCCCCTGCCACTGGTGGTATTTCTTAGGTGACGAATGAATGATGAGAAGTATCTTTTCTAAGACTGATGATTTCGCCTAACGCAAATTGGCATAGCACTTGGTTGTCTCTGTGTTATTGGGTTTCTTTCAACCTGGTCTTCTGTTTCCAGTGTTCGGCTGAGTCCCAAAGAGCTCCTTAAAAAAAGATAATATTTAATGCTGCACATACATGCAGATTTAAATAATTTTTACTGACTTTTGACAAATTGTTAAATTTTTGAGACTAGTCTTTCCTAAAGAAAGTTATTAGAAGGGAAGATATCTACCAGTCTTCCAGGAAATCAAGGTCAGTGTGGCCCTGTCCCATTCCAGCAGATCACATAACAAATAGAGGGGAAAGTGGAGAGGTTAATAGTTTCTCCTAATGATGAGTAGCATCTAAGGTGTTTTAACTCTCTTAAATAGAAAAAATAAAGATTTTACAAAATCAACATTTTTTATATGTTTTATGTTCTTCTGTCAAAACAAATGATTAAGGCACAAGGGAGAAAACCAACATCTATATATCTTAACTCCTTTATTGTAGCTTTGTATAGAAGGGCCAGTACATTGAATGCACTTAGCAAGGCAGATGGCCAGTGTCTCCAGACAAGAATGGGAAGACAAGTTAAGAGTGAGGTGGGAAGTCCTCCCTCTCATTTCAGTTCCCTCTTCGAGGTAGATAGACCAGATAGGCAGAGACAGGAAGCATTCTACATGACAATGTGCATGTTTTGTTTTGGTTGATAATTAAACAGAGTTGCAGGCAGCAGTAGAGATAAGGACATAAGACAGTGCCCATGCTGGAGAAAGTGAAAAAAGTTCTCATTGTGGAGAAGGAATCCAGAAGACAACATAATCCCAAGCTGAGTGGGTGTAAATGGAGGGCATGGACCCATTATTAACTCTATGAGGGACAATGTTAACTCAAAAAATATCCTAACTTGGTGATAGTTCCTTGATTGTTCAGAAGGGACAGAGGTAGTAAAGTGACCTAGAAATACCCTGAGAATAGAAGACATAAAGCTCATAAAACAAAACAAAACAAAACAAAACAAAAAAAACATCCTGGTATTACTTTAAGCATTTGCAAATTCCTAAGAATTAAAAGATAAGAATTTATAAACAAAGTGTTTATTTGCTCGAACTGACTCTACAGGAAGTACACTTAAACCAAAGACAGTGCATAGCACTTGTGAAGGGAAAGGGCAGTCTCAAATCTTAAGAGAGGTGAAAGTTTGGTAAGGGAAACAATGAGTGTCAATCCTGAACACAATGCCTGGCTGGTTTTTAGTTCAGGGACCAGTAAGTACCACTATAAGGCAGAAGAAAGAGGAGTGAGACAGGAAAGGAAAGGGGGAGTCCTGAAAAACATGTTGATGCACCTTAGGTAAGCTCCCTCTGTGAAATGCACCAAATGTTGCATTTCAGATGTGCATGGCAGGTGCCTGTAACAGAAAACAAGCAGACTCCTCACATTCTTAATAGAGTAATCAGTCCTTTCTCTGTGTCTCTAGGTCCCTCCAAAGTAACGCAGACCAAACACTAACAGCTGCGGGTGGGAAGAAGTAAAGTCCAGGTTTTATCCAGAGAATATGAGCAGGACTGCTTACAGTCTACTGGTCTTTGGTAGAAGACGACATGGCCAGGTTGATACAGAAGCTGTGGTGGAGTCAGCCAAGTGATGGTGGTACTGCAAAAACCACACAGAACTCCCAAAGAGCCTAAAATGGGGAGTTTAAGCAAGGGTGTGGGGACACGAAACAATGCTACTCTCCAGCACTTTTTCTGTGTCTGCTGACACTGTACATGACAGCAGTAACTTCCACCAGGAAGGCATCTACATTTTCACCTTTCATATACAGCTTCTTCCAAAATAACAATCTAATCTGGAGAGATGGCTCATCAGTTACCAGTGTGTTCTGTTCTTGCAAATGACCTGGACTCAGTTCCAAGGATCCACATATTAGCCCACAGTTATCTGTGTAACTCCATTTCTGGCCTCCACAGGCTCTTGCACACATGCAGTGCACACAAACCCATACAAGCTCACACAAATATATCTTAAAATGAATACACAAACAATGCTAAGTAACTATCTGTAGACTGGAGAGGCATCTCTTTTCGGTAAACTGCTTGTCCTGCAACAGAGAGACACTGGATGATAGGAAAGTCTTCTGAGTTAAATCAGCTAGTGTAAATCAAGGAGGTGTTGACCTCACAATGGAAGCCAGGAGATGTACTACATTGTGGAAGGGATTTTTCTGTTGTTTCAACAGGACAAGAAAAGTTATGGATGCCATCAAAATTAATAAAGATTCTGTTTGATAAAAACAAATCTCTTGAGAAAGATAAATGACAGCTGATCCACAGAGGTGACAACCATACAGGTAGTAAGGACAACATATAAGGTTAGAGGTAGTGTTCTGTTCTTGTTTTTGCAGGAAAATACCCATCTTCAAAAAGTCAAGAGATCCTTGACATCTAGATGCCTAAAGAGGAAAAAATAATTAGATAGGATCACCAAGCAAAAAGAATTATGGCTTATGAGGAGAAATCATCTGAGGCTAAGAATCTCTAAACATAAATTAGAATAATAGTCATGACTCACTTAAAAATCAACACTGGCTTTGGAGTTAGACAATGGCTCTGTCCTTCTTTAAATCCAAGGAAGTTGTTAAAAAGAAAATTTCAGCGTTTCAGTCTCATGTCAGGAGCTGTCAGGTATGGAACAGAAAGAAAAAAAAATTAGAAAAAGTTTACTTTTCTTCATATGTAGTTTTGTCTCTATTGTACCTTTCCTTAAATATATGTTTATATAAATAATGCTTAAATTTTCCTTAATGAATTTTTATGCAGTAATCTTTGAAGTTTCCAGGAAGAAGATGGGGCCCCACAACAATAATTCCAACAGGTTGATATGACCTGTTTTGGGTACCAGATGCTCAAGATGGTTCCAACATGGTTAGCTGAAAGGGTGCATTTTTTTAAAGAACATTCTGGCCTAAACTCCACATAGGAACCTCAGAAAAACCCTACCAAATACCCCGAGACTATTTGCAATTATACAAGACAGTAATCTTGAAACTTAACCATCATTTTACTTTTACAGCATCCCATAGAAAGAACATCGACTCTCTAACACCTGGAAGTAATTCTAGAAGATGATGTCTCCTCTTCCAACAAAGTTTGTTCTCGGGGTTAGGGACGTCATTCAGGAGTTGATTTTAACTGTGATAGGGTTGGAGGTTGGGGAAAATTTATATAGGCTCAGGGATCTCTTTGAAAAAGAAATGGGGACATTGGATAGGGTAAATTATTAATGTGAGTAAGTTCGCACTAATAATAATAGGGAGTAATAGAGTGAATACTTGTGAGCTATTATTTATAGGCAATTTACATTTACATAAATTCTTTTACATTGATACAAACTTAAATTATGTTTAATATGTTCCTATTTTCATCTACAATATTTGTATAAATAGGCAAAGTTTTTTTATATTGTATGCAAGCATGCTTCTACCTCTGCTTAAGACATCTTTTATATTGATACAATTTTAGGATATATTTATCATATTACAATATACATTTCTACCCCTGATCAAGATACTTATACCTTGTTTATATTTTGAGGTCATCATCCTCCTTTGTTGCATAGTTGTTTAAGGATTGTTTGATATTCTAATATGAAGTCTTAGTCTTTAAGTTATATAGGTATTTAGAATTATGGGTCAATAGTCATCTATGCTTGTAATACTTATAGTTAGACTAATCAGGTTCCTACAATACACAGAGATTGTATTACAAATAGATAGGTGATCTTCAAACACTTCAAAGAGCTAAAGAATATGACATTAAGTAATTTAGGGTTCTGTTAATGTGAGGCACGATTGTTCCTGGCAGCACTAATCTATTGTCAAGAGAATGTTGAACACCAAAGAAACTCCTCTTGGAGTTTGTTTTCTTCTTGGCAAAACTGGCTTTTGGGCAAGGAACTGCCCATGCATTGACCACTGACAAAATGCATGATGTCTGGACAGGACAAGCAGGATACAAGAAAAAAGACTGTCAAATCTTACGAAGACAGGGTAAGACTGTTTGGAAAAATTTCCTCCCTCTGAAAATTTTTTGTCAGTTATTCTAGGCCTAGCCAAAGTTTGTTGCTCCAACGTTGCAAATGAGACTTTAGGTGACTGCCCAGGTAGCCAGTAGTTCCTTTCATTTGTTGCACATTTTGGAAAATGCTTGATTGCACTTCCTGCTTACTCAAGTAATATTATTTCCCTTCTCAAGTCTTCAATGGGGTTGAAGACTAGATAGTTGTAGTTACTTTCCTCTCATGACTTGGCCAAGTTATTTGTAATACAAGACTTAAACTCCTTAGGATAGGATAATTATTGAAACATTTATCACATTTTTCTTGCTTGATATTGTTTATGCTGGTTGTAATTCTAATTTTTATACATGATATTTGTTCTTATTGTATATAATTTCATATTAGGCTTAGAACTTTCTTATTTAAACAAAAGGGGGAGGTGCTATAGGAATTCCTACCACCAGTTGCCTTTAAGTTACCAGCCCACTTGGGCATGGCTTCTTACTCTATAAATGCCTATGTAAAGTGTGTGGTCACCCTCTCTTCCAGCTGTGTGATTAGGTTCCTGTTCCCTGTTCATGCAGAGGACTGATATCTGTGAGTCTATTCCTAAGTAAATAACCTTTTATTATACTCAGTTCTGAGCTAGTGTGGGATTTCTTTTTAGCATCCATCTTCAGGAAGCAGAGATGTGAGCAGCAAAGAAATTTATCAAATAAGGTATGAACAGACAAAGGGAGAATCCACTAGAGTACACTGTAGTAATATGGTAAAGTTCCAAAAGAAGGAATCATGCCACTAGAAGGGACTGGAAATTAATTTTAGCAGTACACAGGGAAGCTATAGCCTTAATCTCATGGGATTCCTGTGTAGACTGATATCAAAGAAGGCATGCATTGTTGTTACTGTGTTAAGTAATACATTTTTCAGTGTAACTTGTTTCTTATGAGATTGCCCATCATTGTAAATTGACATAGGTCACTAAGCATCAGACAACAGATATCTGTATACGACAACAGGTCAGACTCTAACTGCTCATGGCTTGATTGGAAATGTCTGAAATTTTTTTTTTAACTTCTGGCTCTTTGTTAAGTTATTTTATTTCATAAATTAAATTATAAATTTAAGTAGTGTACAATAGCATCTCTTCTAAAAACAAATATTGGATACTCAAGATAAATTTGTAAAGGTGAAGCTGTTAAAAATTCAAGAAAAATTTGGAATACTTAGAAAAATTACTGGGCCTCTTAGACATGCTAAAACTTAAGTAAAATAGTAAGAATATTCTATATGGAAGAAACACATTCTTTCTAATCAGAGAGCATATAAATTGTTATTAAATCATTGGATAAAGGTTTACCAAAATTCAATGCAATTAACAAATGTGCCCAACCCTTGTATCTGCATTTCCATTTCTAGGAATTCATGTGGCAAAGATTCTGGTAGTAGCACACAAAGATAAAAATACAAGAATATTCTCTAGGATACCCTTGGTAATATCAAAAATTGGAAGCAAACCAAATGCCCAGTAATACAGTAATGGCATAGTGACTGTGATATAGTCTTATAATAAAATAATAGGCAGCATTTAAAAGAAATGAGAAGGATCTCAATATACCGATTTGGAAAGAAGCCCAAAATACATTGAAAGCAGAAAACTACATTAATGATATTTATAAATAACCTCATTAAATTCATGAACATTGTTGCATATGAAAAGAAAATATTCTGTATTAATAAATGGAAATGGAAGTTCATTTTAAAAATAAAAACAGTTTATATTTTGTATTTATGTATCTTCTTAATTTTTCTTTTTAAAGATTTGCCTTTTTATCTATTATTTTATTTTATCAAATTAAAATATAATTATATCTATCCTCTTTCTTTTTCTTACCCCCAAACTCTGTCATGTACCCTCTTGCTCTCTCTAATTCACATCCTCTATTTCTCTAATTGTTCTTAAATATAAATATATTTATGTTTATATGCTTGCATGTAATCCTAATTCTATAGATAAATTCCGATAAGTCCATATAAAGGTACTTGTCTGTAAGTATACCATTTCAGGGCTGACAAAATCATTTACTAATTGTATGAATATGTGTCTTTGCTTGCATATGTCTGGGCACCATATGTGCATTGCATCAGATCTTATAGAACTACAGTTGTAGAATATTGTTAGCATTTTGTGAGTACAGGGAACTAAATCTGGCTTTTCCAAAAGCACAGCAAGCATTCCAAATTCTGAGCTGTCTCCTCAGGCCTTAATTCCTGCCCTTTCACATACATATTGATATATGCTTTACAATAAGAAAACATTAAAAACAAAAGGTAACAGTGTTAAATAGAAAAATAGATTATAGAACAAAAGTAGGATGTCTAATTTTGATAACCAGTAACCTTATTTTAAAAAGATGGAAAAGCTATATTGAAACTCTTACAGTGTTGTACACAGTGGGAATTGTGTTTATAGGAGTATAGGAGTGCTTTTTATGCACTCCTATAACTTAAAAAATACAAACTATTTTGCTTTCATGACATTGAAAATATCTTAGACCATATTATTTTATAAATACCTTGAGTATTATTATACATGCTATAAAATAAGTTGCTTTCATCTACCAAATCTGGAAATTTTAGATTAATTGTCAGGACTCATAACGTTTTAAATATTTCAACAATTATCTTTATTAATTTATTTGTACACCAAGCTGATGATGATGATGTTGTTGATGATGATGATGATGACTATTACTATTATTTGGTTTTTTGAAACAGGGTTTCTCTGTAACTTTGGAGTATATCCTAGTACTAGCTCTTGTAGACCAGGCTAGCCTCAAACTCACAGAGTTCTGCCTACCTTTGCCTTTTGAGTGCTGGGATTAAAGTCTAGTGCCACCACTGCCCAGTTCGCTAAACCAATTTTTTAAAAGAAAATCACATAGAAAAATCGTACAATGACGGTTAACACGATAAATTAGTTTTTGGCCTGTTCACGGAACATTAAGATTTTACTGATATACCATCTTTCTGCAGGCATGACAAGACCAGCCCTTAGCATCCAAAGCACATAGCATTGACGGACAGTCATAGTAGTGACATAGCGATGTGTCTATGGCAATAGAGCTGGCAACAATTCCTAGTGAAAGAGATGCAGGAGGGTCAAGATGCTCTCACTTGGGATTTTTCGCCTCCTGCTCCCTCCTGGCTACCAGGTGCACATAGTTTTGAGAGGTTGTAGAAATATAAGAAGTAGAGTATCACAGAGACAGATGTTATGATGCAGCTTGCCTAAGGTAGCCTTCCATGATGGGGTTGCATGATGATGGAGCTGTTTTCAGTAATCGCATTTGGGTAAGTATTCCCTTACTCATGCCTCTATAAATAAGCATAGTGTTCTAATGTATTCACCAAGTCATATTTGAATGGAATCTCTTCTTTGGTCTGTTGTTGGAGGCCTCTCTGGCATCTTCATTGAACAGACCCTAGTATATATCTCCTCAGGCAAGGTCATAATATAAGGCAATAGTTGCATTTTATTATTTTAAGGTTATTTTTCATTTATAGTAGGTTTAAATAGAAGATAATAATGAAAATAAAAATATGTTGAAATGTTTGATGGTGAAATGAATGTCAGCAAATAAATGCTGATAATTATACATATATATACATATATTTAATTTATATACAAATAAATGCATATCTATATGTATGTATACACATATACATATACCAGCTCTTGTAGTAGAATGGTTAACACTCTGAACTCTGAATTCAGCCATCTGAACTCATATCTCTGTGGAAATAGTTTTTTGATGAAAAGACCTGGTCAGTCATCCTCATCAACTCAGACCATGAAAATCAGTATAAACAGGTTGTCCGTGCATGTTTCAGCATCGTCAGGGGCATGTTTCTCTTGTTTCGTGTGTGTGCAGGCATTATTCTAGAAATATTTCAAGATCAAATACTGATCTATCTGAGCATGCAACAATATTAGGGATGTACACATTAGGTTGCCCATGATTTATAGTTGAGGATACTTGGAAACTGAGAAATTATGTAAATTGAATTTAGAATTCAAACTAGGTAAATACATCATTAATTGAAACAACAGAAGGCTTCATTAGCAAGAACATACAAAGAAGTATGTGTATTACATTTCATAAACTGGAAGATCTGTTAAGGGCTCTTAGGGACCTCCCACTGACTGGAGGTTGATAGTTGGTTTCTCTTTGGCTGGCAGCTGCTCTGAGGAACAAGAGTATATCCATTGGAGAGTGAATGCTTTGTTTCCACGGGAGAATGTTATCCTCTGATCTGTCTTTCTTATATCAAAAAGTCACTTGGGGCATCTGGGTAGAAAAGGCAGTCTGATATGTGGGATCTAGGCAGGACAATTCGGTCTCTCTCAGGACCTTTCAGTCCTATTGGGCCATTCATAGGGCATGATCTCAACATGGTCTCTACCTTTGACAATAGTCTACTTTCAATGGTCCCAGTTACAGGTAGGACAGGACTGTAAGCATTGTCTACTCAAGGGGGGAATCTTTCCCACCAGTATCTCCTTTTCTCCTACTCAGTCATGCTGAGTTATTATGCCCGTATCTGTCAGGAAACAAAAATCTTATAAGAATGCAGAGAAAAACATATTCAAAGAAGTTACATGAAGATACAGTTGTCTGACTTAAATAATGTTTGATTGTTCATTTTTTGCTGAACGTGTACTTATTATGTCCTCTATCAACCCCAGAATTGGTAAAGAAAACACATTTCATTGTAAGTTGTATGGCCCAATTATTTTTAGAGTGCACATCATATTGATATCAGGTTTATCACCCCTGGAGAATGGCTCAGTCATGGTTTGCCTTCATTGCTGGTGGGATAAGAGAGAAAAATTGTGTGATCTCTGTCAAGGTTTGCTTATGATAACTGAGTAGCCTAACATAAAACATGTAATTAGGAAAATAAATGATCTAGGAAATAGATATAATGATTAGTGTTAGGAATTCATCAAAGATTGAGCCAGAAATAGAACAATAAAATGAAATTCCAGAGAGTACTTTTTGAATTAATATTTTTTCAAAATTAAAATTCTTCTATTACTTAAAAACCTCAAAAGATATATACAAACTCAAGAAATTTAAAGTTTTTCTATTTATAATCTGTGGAGTGATAGTGGCAGTTTTTGAGTCTTGTTTTTTACGTAAATACAACTCATTTTATCAAACACTAAAATATATTTTTCCATTTATTGATAAATATCACAAAAAAACTTGGGTTAATATAGCATGCTAAAAGAAGATACATAGTTCCCCTACTTCCATATCCTTCTGTCCTCAAAGTTCTTAAAATAATCATCAAATATTGTTAAACTTCCAAAAGTTTTGTGAAGCAAAATGTATACCATGATCTCAAAAATCACGATGAACTGTTAAGGTAGGAATAAAAGGAGGTGTATAGAAAGAATATATGATTTTTTTTATCCAGTCTATTTGGTGTTCTATAAGGTTCTTGTATCTTCATATGCATATTTGAAAGGTTGGGAAAGTTTTCTTCTATAATTTTGTTGAATATATTTTCTGTGCTTTTAAGTTTCACTTCTTTTTCTATACCTATTATTCTTAGCTTGGTCTTTTCATGGTGCCCAGATTTCCTGGATACTTTGGGTTAAGCTTTTGTTAGAATTAATGTTTCCTTTGACTGATGAACCTATTTCCTCTATTGGGTCTTCAGCGCTTGAGAATCTCTCTTCCATCTCTTTGATTTTGCTGTTTATGCTCACATTTATGGTTCCTGATCATTTTTCATATTTTCCATTTCCAGAATTCACTAGGTAATGTTTTTTCTTTATTGTCTCTATTTTGGTTTTCACGTCTTGAATTATTTCTTTCATCTGTTTGATTACTTTTTCTTGTTTTATAAAGGAATTTGTTAATTTCTTCCAATTTTTTTGTTTGTATTTTCTTCCATTTTGAGGGAATTTTTCATTTCCTCTTCGAGGGCCTCAAACAATCTCCTAAAGTTAGTTTTTTTGGTCATTTTTATCTGCTTCATCTACATTGGGGTGTTCAAGTCTTGCTGTTGTAGATCCATTAGTTTTTGTTGGTGTAATGATGCACTTTGTGGTGCTGAGTGTTCTTGTCTACCCATCTTTTTTCTGATTGGTGTAGTTGGGGCTGTGTCTCTGGTAATCAATCTTCCAGGTGCCAGTGGATCTAAAGCGCAGATGGTTGCTCCTTGTGGTGCAGTTGGGGTCAAGGTTATAGTCACGCCAGAAATCACTTGGCATTCCAGAAGGTCAGTTGGAGCTTTGGGGAGTCACTCTGCAATAATGGAGGTCACTTGAGTGGGCCTGCTCCTTCTGGGGTCACTGGATCAGGCCTGATCCCACAGAGGTGGTTGGATTGGGCTTGCTCCCAAAGAGGTCGCTGGCTCTGGTCTGCTCCGACAGAGGTCTCTACTTTGAGCCTGCTCCTGTGGATGTCCCTGGCTTGGGCCTGGTCCCACAGAGGTCTCCGGCTCAGACATGCTCCCTTGGTGATCACTCCCTTATATGTACTCCTGCAGAGGTCTCTTGCTTGGGCCTACTCTAGCAGAGGTGGTTGGCTCAGACTTACCACATAATAATCCGAACACTAAACATACAGTATAAATAAAGAATATTAAGTGCTGCAAAGGAAAAAGGCCAAGTAACATATGAAGACAGACCTACCTATCAAAATTACACCAGACTTCTCAATGGAAACAATGAAAGTCAGGATGTTCTGGTCAACCATTAAGCAGACATTTAGAGACCATGGATGCCAGACCAAACTACTATACCCAGCAAAACTTTCAATCACTATAGAAGGTTAAAACAAGATATTCCATAACAGAACCACGTTTAACCAATAGCAAACCCAGCCAGGCACTAAGTACTAAAAGGAAAACTTCACCCAAGGAAGTTAGTTACATCAACAAAACACAGACAATAGATGATCTCAGAGCAGCAAATCCCAAAGAAAGAAAAAACACAATAATGTCACCAACAATGAAAACTAAAATAACAGGAATAAACAAACACAGTTATTAATATCCCTGAATATAAATCGACTCAACTCACCTATAAAAAGACACAGGCTAGTGGACTGGATGTGAAAACAGAATCTATCCTTCTGCTATATACAAGAAACACAACTAAACCTCAAAAATAGACATTGTCTAGAGTAAAGGGTTGGGGAAAATTTTCCAATCAAATGGACCTAAGAAACAAGCTGGTGTAGCTATCCTAATATCTTATAAAATAGACTTCAAACTAAAATAAATCAAAAGAGACAAAGAAGGACATTTCATATTTGTCACAGTAAAAATCTATCAAGAGGAAATCTCAATACTGAACACCTGTTCCGCAAACACAAGGGCACGCTCATATGTAAAAGAAACACTGCTAAATCACACATTAAACCCCATACGCTAATGGTGGGAGGCTTCAACACCCCTTCTCTCACCACTGGACAGGTCTGCCAGACAGAAACTTAACAAAGAAACAAGGAAACTAACAGATGTTATGACTCAAATGTACTTAAAAAACATCTATAGACCACTCCATCCAAACATAAAAGAATATACCTTTTTCTCAGCATCTCACAGAACCTTCTCAAAATTTGATCACATACTAGGTAACAAAGCAAACATCAACAGATACAAAATACCAAAAACCCCAAAACTGGAATAACCCTTTGTATGTTATCGGATCACCATGTCCTAAAATTTGAATTCAAGAGCAATACTAATTTCAGAAAGCCCACAAAAACATGGAAATTAAACAATGATCACCTGAATCACCAATGTGTCAAGGAAGAAATAAAGGAAGACGTTAAAGACTTCCTAAAATTCAATAAAAATGACCACACAACACACCCAGATTTATGGGACACAATGAAAGCAGTGTTAAAAGAAAAGTTCATACCACTAAATGTCTACAGAAAGAAGCTGGAAAAATCCTACACTAGTGAATTCACAGAACACCTGAAACCTTGAGATCAAGTAGAAGCAAACTCACATAGGAGGACTAGACAGCAGGAAATAATAAAATTGAGAACTAAAATCAACAAAACAGAAACAAAGAAAACAATACAAAGAATCAATGAGACTAAGAGTTGATTCTTTGAAAAAAGTCAACAAAACAGACAAAAATTTACCCAAACTAACCAAAGGACCAAGAGAGACTATCCAAATGAACAAAATCAGAAATGAAAAAGGGGACATAACAACAAACATGGAGGAAATCCAGAGAATCATCAGGTCATACTTTAAAAATTGTATTCCATAAAATTGGAAAGCTTAAAGGAAATGGACAATTTTCTGGATAAATATCAGTTACCAAAATTAAATTAAGACCAGATAAGCAAATTAAAAAGACCTATAACTGCTAATAGAAACAGATTTTCAAAGAAGAGCTAATACCAATATTTCTCAAATTGTCACAAAATACAAACATAAGGAACACAGCCAAACTCTTTTCATGAGGATACAATTACCCTGATACCCAAACCACACAAAGACACAGAGTCTCTTGTAGAGTAAGAAACGTGTGTTCAACTTTATATCTACTTATTTGCTACATTTTTCATCAAGAATTCAGATTATTTCCATTAAAAAAGAACCATAAACAACAGCTGCTTAATAGAATATGAATTTAATTGGGACTTATTCCATTAAGGAAGGAAATCTAGAGATATATTATACAGTATTAGAACAGTATTTTCAGAAATCCAGTTTTCATTGTTTAATGAATCTATTTATTTGGCTTTTTACTTGATGTTTTCAGGATAGACTGCTGACTCAAAACTCCTTGCTTCTGGACATCTGGAGCAAATTCCAGTAAGGAACAGAGAGAGGACATGTATAAGGGATGTATGCCTTCAAATGTGTCCTGATTCCGAAATGGCCTTCCTAATCTGATGACCTCTGCTTGGATTATATGACCCCAAAGGACATTGTATTACAATTTCAAAGGAAGTTTAGGGAAATGCTTTTCTACATCTGCAAGAATGTAAATAACATGTAGGTTGTTTCTCTAAGTTAATAATAGAATGTGTAGAAGATTAAAGGTTTGGCCGTTGTTCCTAGCATAGACAAAAGATAATCTTGGCAAGCTTTGGTCAACTTAGAGTGGAGAAGTAGAGAGTGATGGGAAATGTCAAAACATTCTCAGAAGGAAAAAAAAACTCCTTTCCCAAACACAATGAGAAAGGAGAACTAGCTTGTTTCAAATTCGAGAGACCACAGTCCCCCAATGAAGCTTTTCTTTGCATTGAATTCTATGTTCTAGAGTGGGAATAGGCCCAATAGGTTTTTGTGGGGATGAAGTATAGTAATTAATAAATCAAAGCATTTAAAACTGCCCTTAACAAATATATGAATACAGCCTACAGAGTACTTTTTTTTCTTTATTTTTCTTTTTTATTTCCCTCCCCTCCTCCTCCCCCTTCCTTCCCCTCCTTCTCCCCCTTCCCTCCCCTCCTCTCCACTCATACCTCCCCTCCCTCCCTCTCAAGGCCAAGGAGCCATCAGGGTTCCCCACTCTATGCTAAGACCAAGGTCCTCCCAACTCCCCCCAGGTCCAGGAAGGTGATCGACCAAGCTGAGAAGGCTCCCACAGAGCCCGTCCATGAAGAACAATCAGAGCCCAGAGCCATTGTCCTTTGCTTCTCAGTCAGCCCCCGCTATTGGCCACACTCAGAGAGACGGGTTTGGTCGCATGATCCATCAGTCCCATTCCAACTGGAGTTGGTGATCTCCCTTTAGTTCTGTCCCACCGTCTCCATGAGTGAACGCACCCCTCACGTTCCTGACTTTCTCCCTCATGTTCTCGCTCCTTCTGCTCCTCATCAGGACCTTGGGAGCTCAGTCCAGTGCTCCAATGTGGGGCTCAGTCACCTTCCCCATCTGTCGCCAGCTAGAGGTTCCCTCACAGTCCTGACTTTCTTTCTCATGTTCTCTCTCCTTCTGCTCCTCATCAGGACCTTGGGAGCTCAGTCCGGTGCTCCAATGTGGGGCTCTGTCATTTTCTTCATCTATCGTCAGGTGGAGGTTCTATGGTGATATGCAAGAAATTCATCAGTATGGCTATAGGAACTGGCCTTTTCAGACTCCCTCTCCTCAGCTGCCCAAGGAACTAACTGGGGGCGTCTCCCTGGAAACCTGGGAACCCCTCTAGGGTCAAGTCTCTTGACAACCCTCAGGTAGCTCCTTAAATTAAGATATATGCTTCCCTGCTCTCATGTGCCTGTGGTTTTAGTGCTAATCACTTTGTGTTGAACACAACGTAGACGGCTCATCGCTGAGATAAGCTAACTCTCCCATTCTCACACGACCTTGGTTGCCTGAAATTCCTTGTCCAAGGATGCAACTCCCCGAGATATTTCCACTTCTAATTTAACATATCTATGGTATTAACATTGTTGAGGTCTTCATTATATAGTCATTTGCATAAAAGACTGTTTCATAGCATATTTCCTGATTTTTGGTTCTTACAATTTTTCTGTCTCCCCTTCTGCAATGTTTCCTGAAATATAGGTATGGGAATACCAATACAAATAGATACAATCGAACTGGGTATCCTACAATGCATGGATCTTTGTGTTGTGTCCTGTTTTAGATTTCTCTGCTGGCTTCCATTTGTTGTAAAGAAAAGATTTTTTGACGAGGGGTTGTCCCTACTTAGTTCTCTGAGTACATGGATAAATTTAGAATGTGGTTAGAAATTATGCTAGTCTAACAAAGTGGCAGTAGTAGATGCTCTTATTAGGTCCAGGACCTCACTAGCCCCAGAAGGGCATCTAGGTTATTCGTATCAAGCATGATTCACTCTTGTTGAGAGGATCTTAGGTCCAATTAGATAGCTTTTGGGTACCACAAACATGTCAGTGCCACTACTGTCCCTTATGGATCAATTTGAGAGTCAGAGGAGCTTAGAAGGAGTTGGAGGGAGGGGACTTGAAGAAAAAATGAAAGAGAGGAAATGATGTATGTATCAGTTAATTCAAAATGCATAAAAATAAAAAAAAATAGGTGAAAATATTAGAGCAGCAAGTTACAAGTTATCTGCTATAGGTGTAAGGTGTTATCTGATTACATTCTTAGTATTTGGGTTGGTAGAAGATAGGGCACTGTACATCATTTCCAGAAATATTTATTCAATAGCCGCAAGGATCTTAGGTCACACATAAAGTAGAAAAAATAAATGACTAGCTATATAGGCTAAGAGAGCCTAAGATAATTTGGCTCTTGACCTGAAACGTTGAAACATCCTACAAAAAGTCATTCAAGTTTTAGTCAGTCCACAAGCCTCAAAGAATGACTGAAGAACTCTTTCTCTGGGACTTTCAGTTAATAACATGAAGGAAAGCACTATAAAATTTTCAGCACATTATTGTGGAAAACTCAAACATAAAGAGATGTTTGTATTGCTAGTTCAAAACATTGTAAATTACGTACCTTTAAAGCATAAAGAAGTAAAAGCAAGTCTTAAAATTAAACTGAGTTCCACTGCATTTTAACAAATTTTTATAATTTAAAATATGTACATATAGTGCATCTCTATATATAATCTCTGTGTGTATGAATACTTGTCTAATATGTACATTCTGAAATTCGGTCATTATAAACACAACACTGGTACAGGCTTTTGAAAGCTATTATAAATGCAAGTGCTTGGAGGCATATCCTATCTACAACTTTATAGTCTCTCCACTTGAAAATACACAGACTCTAGTTTTATTTCGTTATAAAAACTCTGAACTTTTGATTCCTTTGAACTGAATTTATTAATTCTGTTATTCCGAGAAGTTTTGCTTTGAAGCAAAGGACAGACATTTGTTTGTTAATTCCATCGACAACACATCAAATATGTAAATGAGTAAACAATTTACTAAATATTTTGGACTTTTTAACTCTAATATTTTAGGTTTAATTTTTTTTTTTTCCTCATGGTTTATTTTTTTTTATATTTAAAAATTTCCATCTCCTTCCCTCCTCCTCCCCCCCTCCCTCCCCTCCTTCTCCCCTTTCTCTCCCCTCCTTCTCCCCCTTCCCTCCCCTCCCCTCCACCCATACCTCCCCTCCCTCCCTCTCAAGGCCAAGGAGCCATCAGGGTTCCCCACTCTATGCTAAGACCAAGGTCCTCCCAACTCCCCCCAGGTCCAGGAAGGTGATCGACCAAGCTGAGAAGGCTCCCACCTGATGAGGAGCAGAAGGAGAGAGAACATGAGAAAGAAAGTCAGGACCGTGAGGGAACCTCCAGCTGGCGACAGATGGGGAAGGTGACTGAGCCCCACATTGGAGCACTGGACTGAGCTCCCAAGGTCCCGATGAGGAGCAGAAGGAGCGAGAACATGAGGGAGAAAGTCAGGAACGAGAGGGGTGCGTTCACTCATGGAGACGGTGGGACAGAACTAATGGGAGATCACCAACTCCAGTTGGAATGGGACTGATGGATCATGCGACCAAACCCGTCTCTCTGAGTGTGGCCAACAGCGGGGGCTGACTGAGAAGCAAAGGACAATGGCTCTGGGCTCTGATTGTTTTAGGTTTAATTTTGAGTTGCAAAAATTACATTATAAAGAACTGTTATTTAGGTTAGTTATATAATATCTGATTTGAGAGAATATCAGGCAAACTTTAATTTAAGAGACATAAAATTTGTATGTGTTATATTTTCCATTTGGACTACACCAATAAAAATTATATGCATCTATGTATATGTGTGTGCATGTGTATATGTATATATACCTACATAACATATTTTATTGGAGTAATTATTACCAATTTGAAAACTGAAAGTCCAAAATTATTGATAATAAAAAATTATTAACAAATTATTGACAAATCGAATGTTCCAATTAGTGTTCAATATTTTGAAAATAATCAAAAGAAATCAAATTTATTTTATTGGTCTTTCTTTGATTTCTTTTTCTATGTTAGTTTTCCTAAAATACACAAAATATCATAATAAAGAAAGTTATTTACCAAGATGTAACCAATTTTTCATCTTTTATACTTAGCCTCTTCAGCATCTACTGTAAATATTTAGCTTTGCTTTATAATCTCAAAGGTGACAAAATGACACATGTTGCCAATGCTATATTTGACATGAGTGCAGTTACATCAGCGTTATTATAAGTAACAATGACATCATGCTTTCTTTCACAGGAGAGCACGGAACAAGCTGTATTAGCATTCATGACTCACCATTGTGATATCAATACTCATTTTACTCTTCAGATTTTTTTAAACTAATAGCTGTCAAAAACACCCATTATAGGCTAGTCTATAATTTGTAGAAGTCAAGTAATACATTTTTTTCTGAAGGCATAATGGATGCTCCATGGAGCAATTATTTTAGAACGACAACTTCATCTCAGCTGTCTTGTGCCAGCAGAACTATTTAAGAGGATGAGATGCATAATTCAACGTGGAAGGGCTGTCAGAGTTGAGAATACCTTTAAATTATAAAAACTTAGCACCACGAGTCACTGATAATTATAATGAAAATGTACTTTTCTGTCACTTTATCACGGCAAACATCTTTCAAGAAGCAATTTTGTGTGTTAAAATATTTTGGTAAAAATGACTTTTGATTCTAAAGCGATACAGATTATCCAGTTTTATACCTGAGTTTTTTTTCATGCAAATTGAGTTTAACAGCCTGTACTGTGTAAGACGGCAAATGTAAGAGTCTTATTAAAATCCCATTGGAAAATCTTGCTGGAAGACAATAGGCTACAGTAACTCATGAAGGCAGGTCAGGTTATACATAAAATATATGATTTTAATAACCAAATATGACAAGCAATTCTTTGTCTGACATCCAATTATTTTACAAGGTAAATATATGAGTATAAAAATGGTTACCCTTTCATACTGTCCTTTTTCCTTTAACATATTTTCCTAATTAAAAATTAAAGTGTGGAGCTACTAAGTTGGCTCAGCAAGTGAAGGCCCTTGTAGAGAAACCCGATGACCTGGGGTTAGTGTGCAGACCATATAGTGGGAATAGAGGACTCGTATGCAAAGCTCCCCTCTGATAGTCACATGTGAGACACACACAAACACACACACACACACACACACACACACACGCGCGCACACACACACACACACACATGTAAATAAATGTAATTCAACTAAAAAGTAAATAAGAGTAATGATTGCTGTAGCTGCTCAAGGAGTAGGGTTGTTTGCCTTTGACAAGTTACAGAAACTTCCCAATCTCCGGGTTGTAGCTCTTCTTCACTCTTACTATACAGTCTTCTTCTATGACTGTGAGAGATAAAGAACCAATACTGAGCTGCTTTCAAGGAAATAGGCCACAGGATAAGAACGCAAAACCTTTTATTACAAACTTGAAATCCCTTTATGAATTCAAACATAAAATTATCTCAGATTCCACAATCAAATAGCAAAAAAACAGAAGAATGAAACTTAAATTAGTCACTCCAATATGAAAACTGCAAAGAAAAGAATTTCTATGAACTGTTGGCATATTTTAAATTTTATATTAGTATGTTTTTCAAACTGTCCATAAGCAAAAACTGATATTTTTATCAAAATACTTTGAATGAAGTTTTGGTGCTTAATTAATTAGTTTTTGTTTGCTTTTGTTTTTTGAGACAGGGTTTCTCTGGAGCTTTGGTGGCCTGTCCTGGAACTAGCTCTTGTACACTAAACTGGCCTGAACTCAGAGATCCACCTACCTCTGTCTGTCGAGTGCTGCGGTTAAAGGCATGCACCACCACTATCCAGCCTGCTAAATTTGTTTCTAAGTGCTTTATTTTTGATATATTTACTGTTTTGATTACACATTTTATGTTTATATTATAACATGTATAAGTCAAACTTGTTATCATAAGACTTCAATAGTTCATGAAATGAAGGCGTGTGTTGGTAATTCTATACAGTTTTGCTAACACAGTCAGTTAAAGGGATGTAATAAATTTATTATCCTCACAAACACAAAATCTTTATAGAATAGGGAAAATGCAGATTAAAGGAAAAAAGAGTAGAAGGTGATTCTGAGACATTTTATTCTCTTCGTATCTTTCTCTAGGCAGTAATACTGATAAAATATCTATTCTATGGATTATTAACTAGAATCAAAAGGCTCAATAGCTTTTCTAGTAAATTGTAAGACTTAAAACTAATAATAATAATTAAGTTGAAATTTTTGAATTATCTAACTTCTACCAAGTTTTATTAAAGAACTTTTCACAATTAACCTGTAATTATATTTGCAGATGTGTTGGCTCCTACCCAGGTCTCTGGAGAGAATCATCCCTAGATTTTAAAAATAGTTATTTTCTAAAAGAATAGTTTAGTAACTTCTTCAGTATTATATTTCAGGTTTTACGCAGATAACACATCTTGTCCTTCATTGAATATTTGGTCAAATATACATGAATGTATACATATACAGTCTCCTAGAAAAATGTACCAGAAAAGAACTAAGCTAGTTCTGGAATGTCAAGCTAGTGCCCTGTAATTTGAGATGATATAATAGTTATAATCATAAACTGAACTTTTTCCATACTATAACATAAAAAGCTACAATGCTGCCTTCCTCTTGCTCAAAATGGCAGATCTTACAACATTGCAACGCCATGATCCTTTTTTTTTATCGTTACCAGAATTAAGTGGAGTTTGCTGAAAAATTGAATGCAGTTACGGTATTATTTTATTGTATCAAGGAGGTAATCATTATCTAGAAAGTCAGGGACAATGCATTACTGTGATGCACTAGCAGATGAGTACTCTTAGTATAATGCAGTATAATGCTTAAATTAATTCCAAGCAGCATCCTAATTTTATTTCAATACAACCAGATCACAAGTCAAAGGAAAAATATGAAATGCAACGAATATTTTATTTGATTCACTCTGACTGAATCATGAATTGCTATAATATATGATAATTCAGTAAATGTTACTTGCCTTAGAAGGAAATGTAATTATGTGTCTTTGGTCATCATTGTGAACAAATGAATGAAATTTGAAACTTATGCAATGACAGGTAAAGTTCAAAGGGTGTTGTTGGGTTGGAAAAATGTTTCAGGTGAAAGGAAAGATGAGGAATAGAAGAGACCCGAGAGAAACCCTAGGAAAAACAAGGAGTCCTGTGATTTTGCAGCATGTGTGTACGACAGCAAAAAGTTCTTATGCGTGCTCAGCAAATTGGAAGGCTAAAAAGCCAAGGCTCTCAGTTTAACTTTTAGATTTACCTTTTCCCATTCTTCTCTAACATACCAGTTCAAATGGGGACTTAAAATTAACACAATAAATACAGGCTTTTAATACAGTGTCTCATTGTGCAGAAAATCACATTAGGTCTTTCTAATGAGTCAACAAAATTTCCACAGTGCCTTCTAATACTCTAAAATTAAGAAATTTAATAATAATTAATAATAAATATATGCATTTTAATAGGGAAAGTGTTAGTTGCATTTCTTTTATGATGCTAGGCTTAGCAATAGTGCTCAAAATGTGAGGCAGGGAGTTTGTGGTGTGGAATTTTGCCTCTGAAAGGTGAGACATTTTTGAAGCTGATTCAGTATCATCACGAAAAAGAGTACCTTGCCATTATTTACACTATATATTGTTATATAACTTCTTTATTTTCATCAATTTCCACTCTGAGTTTTCCTTTTATTACTGTCTTGATTTTTTCTTTGATCATGAAAATAATATTCAACTACTAATATTGTAGAATTAGTTAACCATATTTATTTCTGAATCTATTTAGCATAAGAATACTTAAGAATATTTTATTAATTGAGAATTTCTTACAGTGAATTTTGATGGTATCATCATTTCCCCAAATTCTTCTAATCTGTCCTTCCCCACCCAAGAAACATTGTCATTTCTTAAAAAGCCGCTTTGGGTCTGCCCATAAACTCATGCCATACTTACTATCTTCCACTGAAATGTGATTGAACTTCTAGGGTCACCATTCTTGACTCTCTGTAACTCTCATTGCCAGGATCTTTTCAGCAAGTTGTAGGATTTCGTGAACTCCAGGCTCCCCCATTCTGATATTTTTTTCTACCTTCAGCATATGTAGGTCTTGTGTATGTTGTCACAAATACTGTGTGTACATATATATATATATATATATATATATATATATATATATATATATATGTGCAACTACTTACTGTCGCTAGATGACACTGTTCTGTTGGTTGTACTAGAGTCACTCAGTGGATGACTACCTCTGCATTTTACAATCTCCCTACTCCATCTTATCAGAAGATCCTTGAGCCTTGGAACCCTAGTAAAATGTATGTCCCATTTGGCATGGAATACTTAATGTGTTCTTAATGTCTTCAGAGTTATCATTTATGGCTCACTATATTTATTGCCCTCTACCGAAAAGAAATATTTTTATTTCCTTTCCTCTGCTTTACTATGAAATTTCTCTTAATACTTTAAGTGGGTGGTTGATCTTATCATAAACTGTTTTACCCCATTTTATTTAATTTCAAGAATGATGTATAATGTATATTTTGGAATGATAAACCCCAACATAGCAAAGACATATTGTGAGATAATTATGTTCCATCCCAGAAAAATTCTGGGTTATAGAATTTTACTTTTTAGTAAGTCGTATAATCTAATTATAGACCAACAAATTTCTTTGTTTAAGTGTTATAGGCAGGGTTTATATTCACTCATCATTTAACATTTTAATTATTTGAGAGTCTAAGATAGTATACATTCTGAGAAAATATGGGAAACAAAGGCACAAATGCAAATATTCTGGAATCACCTGATACTATACCACAACACATCTAAAGCCTTTTAATACTCCGACCAAATGCTAAGTTCATAAGAATTAACAGGGGCTTCTACATGGACCCCGATCCCCTTGAACACATTCATAAAGAGTAGGGAAAGTTTCACAATGCTTAGAAAAATAGTTGAAATAAAGTAGCATCTTTTTTTTTCTCCCAAAACTATATTTGAATATGTGGAAAAGAATAAAAACAGCAGTTTATTACACAGTGATAAAAAAATTAAAGGAAATATTTTCACAATCAAATTTCTTGCTTTGCCAACAAGTAGGAAACAATGGGCTGGAGGAAAGAGGACAGATCATAAAGACCAGAGAACACAGAATCACAGGCAAAGCCTGGATGCTTATTTTACCGTTTGTGCTTATTTTCCTATCAGTCTGGTTAAAAGACATCACTTTGCAGACCAAGGTAGCAATCGGTTTCTGGTGTACTCAGCTTTCTCTACTCCAGAATTTTCTGAAGCTTAATATGATGCTTATGATTATTTTTCTTCTCTCATGCCTTTTTCCCCTTTGACTTCACCCTCGCATACTTAACAAGCTCATGTAACATTTTAGCACAAACTGTTACAAAATTACAAGAGTCTAAACTTGCTTGTGGTTTGAGGACTAGTAAAACACTTTATGTGGCTTGAATTGAAAAGAGCAATATCATCTACAGAGAATGTTACACCATTCATGCTGTTTAAAGTGAGTGGTTGTAACAGAATTCTATTTTACGAGACTATTTTAAAGCCAGGCTCCATCATCCAGCAAGGCCAGGCCCTCCTTTTCTTTTTTTTTCCTCCTTTTTCACACAACCTTTATGGTCTAAAAATGTCTTGGTCCAATATATGTGAATTCTATTAGCAGAGGCCTCTTTCACTTACATCAAGTTATACGGCATACAAATGGAGGATAAAAGGATTACCAGATTATAAATCAAAGAAAGTTTCTGGCAGTATAAATCTCCACCATGCCATGCTTTTGTGTTAATGGAATTCCATTGGTCAGTGGGAATTTAAATTCCACTCGAGACCTTGCTAGTTTTTCACAGACTCCTTCAGTAAAATATGGAATATAAAGAAGAATATCTGCATATACATTTTTATCAAGTTTTAAATGTGCTTTTCATTAACATAGTGGCTTTTGAACACCCATTATAATGATCCCAAATTATACAAATTCACATGTTGTCTTAAAGATTACTTGTACTTTAGTTTGTCATATCCATATCTACATCTACATACATTCAAAGGTTGTTAAGTGGAAATCAAATAGTATGTGTAATATTGAGTTTTCTGTTGTAGTTTCATCAATGGATGGGAATCAGATAATGTAGTCTCTGACTCAAATAACTCTTCCATTACATCCAAGCTGAGCAACTGATTTACTCAAAAATTATGCTAACATTTTCATGTTTTAAATAACATATTTTGTGATATATGTTTTGATATATTGTGTTTGCATATAAAATAATTGGTCTTATTTATTAAAGTATCTATTATTTACACACAGTAATATTTACTTGATTTATTAAAAGTGTGATATTTGTTAGTTCTGCATTGACATCTATTTTGAAGAGATAAAAAATAATCATATTTATGGTAGATTTGAAAATTTACTTTTCTTTAAATTATTTTAGATATATTTTGTGTGCTAAATATAAATTCACTTTTAGGCCATTATTTCATGCAGATAATGAACAGATTAAAATTATGGTAACTGTGTCCTTATGATGCAGTTTAATATGTCAGTCTATTAAAAGTAGGGAAACAACTGTTAATGGTCTTTCCATTAAAATCAAAGCTAATGTTTATTCTGTGAAATCAATAGCAATTAGAAAAAAATAAACTAAATTTATTTTAATTTAAATAGTTTTGTTGGATTAAGAACATGATAGGCCACAGTTGGTCTGCAGAGGATCACACTGTGGTGTCTTTGTCTTAAAATATCTTTGCTCTTTTTTTTCCTCAGTTTCTAAATTCTACAAGAAATGGGTTAATACCATGTCTCACAAAGACAAACAACAAATGCTAGATGTTTCAATGACTGAGAATATTGTCTCAGATGTGCCAAAGAATCATGTAGGAGGAAATAGATGACAGAAAAGAAATGTTTCTATTATCTTCACCTGTAAGATTACTATTCTTAGATGCACATTTAATTCATTAGCAATTCCTTAGTTTTTAAAAAAAAAAACCTTAAAAAGTATTCTAAATCTTGATAGGAAGTATTTTTTTTGTTTAGAACCTAGGTTGAAAATTGTGTATGATTTTATAATAGATGTAATTCTCCTGATTTATTGCCCCTAAAATTGGATTTGGTAGTCATGACATAAGAGAAATGTTTATTACAATTAAAGCATAATCATGAATGCAATCATTTTCCATATTTGAAATATTTACAATTAATTCAGATGCAGAGATCATGGTTTGATCAACTTTAACATGGACTTCCTTTAAGGCTAATAAGGAACACATCAGATATTGAAGCTACAGAAGGCACTGGAAGCCCCAAATAAAGAACAAGCAGCAGCATGGAGTGAAGGCCAGTTAAGTCAGGGTGCAGTGCCTGGGAGCCCACGGAGACAGCAGGAGGGGTATGATGCCACTTGCCTTCCATCACACTGCCTGGAAAGATGCCGGAAAGGAATGGAGTAGTTCCTACAGTGGTCATGAAAAGGCAGGAAAGTTCAATAGAGTGAAACGCAAAGATGCTTGACTTCAGACTGACGGTTTCACAATGTTTCGCTTGAGAGTGAATTATCCATAATTACTTTTTTCCTGTTATTCACCTGTTTCTGGGAGAATGGAGATTGCATAGGACTTGACTAAGGTCCAAACTTTGGTGATGCAGGCTGCTAAAGGAATCACACTTCTGTAGTAAGGAACAGCGGGCCATGTTCCTGCCGCCCGCTCCCGGCTCCTGGCTCCCGCACAGCTAGCTTAAAACCTGAAATAACAGCACACAAACTGTATTCATTTAAACACTGCTTGGCCTATTAGTTTCATCCTCTTACTCACATCTTGACTAACCCATATCTAATAATCTGTGTAACATCATGAGTGGTGTCTTACCGGGAAAGATTCAGCATGTCTGACCTGGTGGCTGACTCCATTGTGTCTGGCTCAGAGAGGAGAGGTGGAGCAATTGCCCTAGGCATCTGCCTCACTTCCTTCTTCCTGTTCTGTCTACTCCACCCACCTACCTAAGGGCTGGTCTTTTAAATGGGCCAAGGCAGTTTCATTATTAACGAATGAAATCAACACAAACAGGAGACTCTCCCACATCATCACACCGACTAGGTTATTAAATATTTTAAAGATTTTATCTTCCTTGTTGAAAATGTAAAAATAGTAATAAATCTATAGCCTGAGATTTTCTAATTTAGTAAGCACATTATTGCTTGTTTGGTATGGTGATTTGTTTATTTTAATTAATTTATTTTTTGTTGTAAGAATCCACCACAGTTGGAGAAATAAACCTGAATAATGGAACATTGTGCAACCCATTTGTCCTACCTTCCCATTCATACCCCTCTATCTACCCTACCTCCTCTCCCTCTTCCATGTCCGAAACCCATCACAGAATTACAATGTTGCATATTCATATACATCTAAAATAGCACTTTTGTGAAAACTAAGTTATTAGATTGAAAACATCCCCAGAGAAGAATTAAATATACAAGTACAACAACCGTTATCATGAAAACATTCTGGCCAATGTAACTCTTACTAAAATGCAGTTTTATCATCTAGATCTCATGCTGTGCACAGGTTTTCTTCAGTATTTTGAGCCTTGTCCTGCGCCAGCATGCTAGAACGACTTCATTAGTGATGCACACTAAGCTGAAAGTCTGTGCTACCATTTGGGAGTAAAGTATATTTGTAATTCCTATGACTTAAGGAAACTGCATGATGACAAAGGTATGTTAGAACAATTCCCAAACAATGTAAAGTGGAAGAAGAAACTTGCACTCAATAAAAGGCAAAACAAATGGAGACAGATATTAACCTAAGTGCTAAGTTATAACTCTACTATATGGCCAGTCTCACTCATATAACAAAAGAGTATCCTAAAATTCTACCCCAAAGTGACCTTTATATTTTGAACATGTGAAGAATTTTCTTCTGAAATTTATGATTACAAACAAAAAATCTTAAACAAAGAGATTGAGCTTATTATATTTAGTAGTGATTGTTTTCAAATATTTTATCATTAAAATTACAAAAGATACAGTACAGGGGATTGTCATTTACCATGGTTTGCAAAATTTCCTAAAGTATAGAAGGTAAAATAATGTCAAATATTAGAAGTTTGAAAAGGAAGGTTGCCAGGAGATCAGTAGAATGTCTCAGGATGATAAATTTAGGAAAACATTTTTCAACATTGCATCTCTGATAACTCAGGTCTTCCAGAAAAGAGAAAAGATGACTGTGAAGACTCAAGGGCAGCATGAACTTATTGCTGTCTGATTTTCTTCAAAATCATACTTTTTTGCTGATTATTATAAAAAGTAAGTGTCAATAAGGCAATGTGGCAGAAGTTGATTTTGCTGGGTTGCTAAAATTTGAAAGCTGTTTTGTCTCTGAAAGGTTGGCTGAGCATTTAGAAGTACTGGTTTTGGACACATTGAAAACAAATGTGCTTCAATTTGGGACTTTTCAGGGCATGCTTTATGTTTTCTTGATCTATGAACTATCAGGCATTTAATGTTTAACTAGTATTGTGCCATTTATTGGGAAGAAGGGAAAAATCGAATCTGCTTACTAAGAAAAAGAGCAAAACAAAAGTTTTTGAGTCTCTGTTAAACACAAAACATTTTAAACAAATAGAGTTTGGTTGATCCTGTCACATGTGTGCTTTGGATACACTTTCTAATGAGGGGTACCCAGTCAGGACATGCAATCCTCTGCAGGTTGGGGATAGAGTATGGAGAAGAAAGGCAGGGAAGATATTAAATCATGTTTCTTTCTGTCATGAACAATTATATATTCAGGTTCTAAGTCAATGCTTAATATATCAGCAGAGCAATGCATTATAACTCTACTATGGTGGCCACGACCACATTAACATAGCTCTGATGTCATATTAGACCCTGGCAAAGAGCCACGTTGAACATGAAGGAAGAGCCATCCTGAGAAGTGTCTCTGGCATTTTTTCCCCCAATTAAATGATTAATAGGAAGCCAAACTGAAGAAACAACTCATTTGACAAAGTAGAGGTCATTTTCAAACTGTTACTTCATGGTGTATTCTGGCACCTTGCCAGAGAGACAGAAGGGAAAGCCCTGTAATAAAATACGTTTTAATAAATTATTAATATTTTCATAGCTAGGTGGAAGATTTAGAATGAGCATGGCATTTTCTCACTAGGCCAGAGGCTTATTGAGGTTAAAACCCTTTTTCTTTTGCCCAACATTGCAATGTGGATGAGCCTTGGCTCTTACTTATTGGAATGGCAGTAGCCAATCGATATTTAAATCCTGAAAGATCAGCAATAATGGACGCAGAATGAACAGATCAATATTCTGCCTTCGTGGACTATAACTTTTATCTTAGCCTCAATTACTCCCTGGCACAAGGGTTGATGTTGTAATGTCTTGGGTGTTTAGAGTATCACTAATTTTAATATTAAATGGAAGAGAATTCAGTTTGAAATTCCTGTCGAGCTGTGTCAATTAAACTATCTCAAGAATATTGTTTAAAATACTCAGAGAAAGTTTTTTTTTGTAAATTTCAGCTCTGAGAAGTATATTGAATGTCTTTTTAAATTTAATAATATATTATTTTGAATTTCATTAAGGGAGCATATTTGTGCTATCCTTCAGCAATATTGCATATTTACTTCATACTTATTTTACATTTATATATTTAGTTTAATATCTAGTTTAAAACCTGACAAAATATCACCATCCAAGTATTTTTTTACTTAGTATTACAATTTAGTAAATTATGATATTTACCACTAAATTGTCTTTTGTAAAGCATTTTGAGAAATTCAAGATTCCAAAAATTATAATTATCTTTTTGAAACCACAATTTCTATTTATCACCATTAAAATAATAATTCTTAAGTAGAAACTGATTTCCCCAAAACCCATTTTATTCTATGACAAAGGACAACCAGAAAAACAACCTCAATAGCTAAGTAGATTAACATATTTCCTATGAAACAGCATCAGCAGCAATTTATCTTTGCAGGACCTTTAGTGTGTGTGTTTTTGTGTGTGTGTATGTATATGTATGTCTGTGTGTGTGTGTGCTCTCTTGAAATTCAGAGAAAAAGTGAGATGAGACTTTTAGTTGAAATTAAGTGCCATTGCCTGCTGTCTATTGTAAGGCAAAATATATATTAATGAAACCCATTATATAAAAAACCTTGAAAGGAAAATCAATGGTAAAAAGAAAATAATGAATTAAAATTCGCAAAACAAGTACATGTTCATCTTCCATTCTATTCCATTTCTAGAAGATCTTTATCTATATGACCCCCACTGTTAGAGAAATAAACCTGAATAATGGAACATTGTGCCACCCATTTGTCCTACCTTCCCTTCCATACCCATCTATCTACCCTACCTTCTCTCCCTCCTCCATGTCCAAACCCAATCACAGAATTACAATGTTAAAGTATAGCAGTTGTATAAATATACAAGAGAATAGGAAAAAAACAGACCATTATCTATGATTCTTGGTGAGGCACATAGGAAGAGGTTGAAGGAAAGAAAATCGTGTTTGTCTGTATAATGACTTGAAAGCTTAGCCCTGATATAGGGAAATAAATAAAAACCTGAGAGCCTATACCATGAATCTTGCCTCCTGTATGTATATAAACATGTAAACATGCCTAGACTATACTGGCTAGCTTTGTGTGTAAACTTCACGTAGGCTAAAGTCACCAGAGGAAGGAGCCTCAGTTGAGGAAATGCCCCCATGAGATATACTATAAGGCATTTCTTTTATTAGCCTTTTATTAGTAATCCAGGGGAGAGCTGTGGTGGTTGGTGACATATCTGGACTGCTGGTCCTGGGTTCTATAAGAAGGTAGGCTGAGCAAGCCGTGGGAAGCAAGATAATCGGCAGCTCCCCTCCATGGCCTCTGGATGAGCTCCTGCCCTGTTTGAGTTCATGTCCTGGCTTCATTCAGTGTTGAATGACAATGCTATAGTGTAAGCCAAATAAACCCTTTCCTGCCCAACTTGCTTTAACTAAAACAAATAGATGCCAGGTGTGGGATATTTCTGTGACAGACCTGACCACCTGACCATGTTTTTGTTTAGAGTAATAAGGACTTTGGGAGTTTAGACAAGGCAAGCAGCGGGATGCTTTAAGCACTGCGTAATGAGCCATACTAGTAGGAGCATGGAAGACAGTAGTGCTGAATTTAACCTGATGAATTGTAGAGATCAAGAGGTTTCAGAAGAGAAGAATGTTAGTATGTTACCTAGAGACTGGCCTTGCGATGTTTTGGTGAAGAAGATATCTTCTTTTGGCCCTGGTCCAAAGAGTCTGCCTAAGGCTAAATAGAAGAGTTTTGGATTAAACTCTATCATGTAGGTATTAGTGGTAAATCTAATGAAGATTTATAATGAAAATTTACAAAGCTGAGTAGGGTAAATTATAAAATGTAAATTTCAAGGAGAAAAGGGGCTGGTGCTCTTTTTTTTTTTTTTTTTTTTTTTTTTTTTTTTTTTTTTTTTTTAGTGGCACACCACTAAACCCTCTGTTCAAGAAGAGAAACAGATTAAGAAATGGATTAAAGGACTGGTGACCTCAGGGCAAGATACAGATACTACTCAGCTAAATTCCCAACTTGTGGAGAGGAATTAAAGAAAAGCTTAGAACTGAGTGTGGTGGAACACACCTTTAATCCCAGCACTGGTGAGGCAGAGAACTACAAATATCTGACTTTTAGGCCAGTCTTGTCTACAGAGAAAGTTTCAGAACAACCAGGCTTAGGTAGTGAAGGACAGAAAGCTGGTAAAGACATAATTGAACAAGGATGCCATGTTCCAACACCAGTAAGCAACAGAACTTGACAGTTTTGGCCTCGTGGTTCTGGGTTTAGAATTAAGGATGGATAAAAACAATTATGGAATTTTCCTCCAGGCCCAAAATAAAGCCATGTATAAGGGATGTCCCTGAATTGAAACCTAGTAGAGAGGTCATTGCAAAAAGCTGTGAAGTTGAAGCCTGTGTTGCCTTGCACAACCCAGTATATTAGAGATGCCAGAATCCTGTGATACCTGCCGAGAAGAGTTGCTAACACAAGTGAAACTACTCAAAGAGAATGAAATGTGTTGCGATCAACAAAACTGAATGGGGGTGGAGATTTGAATAATGATTTAATATCAGACATAAAGATGTAGGTTTTTGAGTTTTCCCTTCTGGTATTCTGTCTTGATTTAGTGCAAAATTTCCTCATTATGCTTCCTTCCCTACATTTTAAAATGGTAATGTATATGCTGGGCCATTATATGTTGGAAGTATGTGTTCTGTCTTTTGATTTTGATTCATAAGGGATTAAAGTTAAAAGATTGCATGAATCTCAGGAGAGACTTTGAGCTTTTAAACATTGCTGAGACTGTTACAGACTATGTGGACTTTTGAAATTGGATTAAATACATTTTCCATTATGATATTGTTACAAGGTTAGGTGATCAAGGGAGGGAAATGTAGTAGTTTAAATGTACTTGGCCCCCATGACATCACAAGGAGTGGCACTGTTAGGAGGTATGGCCTTGTTGGAGGAAGTGTGAAACTGTGGGGCAGGCTTTGAGGTTTCCTATGCACAGGGTACCATCCAGGGTCTTAGTTGATGGCCTGCTGCCTGCAAATTGTAGGACTCTCAGATTCAGTAGCCTGTCTACATGCTGCCATTCTCTCCACCATGATGATAGTGTTCTGTGATCCCCTGAAACTGTAATGAGCCACACTCAATTAAATGTTTTCCTTCATAAGAGTTACTGTCACCATGGTATCTCTTCACAGCAATAAAATCTATAAGACAAACTGGTACTGTGGGGTATTGCTGTAACAAACCATGTTTTGGGAAGGATTGTGGAAAGACTTTGGAACTTTGGACTAGAAGAACCACTGCGTGTTAAGAGCTCTGTGGAATGTTCTGGGACCTTGGGAGATAAGAATATTGAGAACAGTGCAGAAGATGGAGGCCTGATTTGTGATATTATAAAGAGAAAGTTTAAAGACTCTATCAAAGCCACTTCTTATTTTGATTTACAGTTCTGTGGTTAATATTTGGTGGAGCTGAAGAATCAGCTGTGATTAACAAGATACCAGAGCTACTAAAGTGAAACCTTTATGTTACTGGGACAATTGATGCTGGCTAGCTAAAACTAAGAAATTAGGAGTGATTAAAAGAGAACAACATCATTGAGTTGAAATCTTCTGGGAGGTGTTTTCTGAGAGCACTGAGAAGTCATGTTCCAGAGGCAACCAAAGCTGTACCTCCTGCTGACATCAGTATTTGCTAGTGTATAAACATCTCCCAGGTGGTACTGGTTTTTAAGGCATGAAGAGGTCATGGAGAGAAGCTGAGGTTTGACTCTGTAAAATGCCAAAAGGACATTGGTGAAAGTGCAGCCTCAGTGACAATGGAAGACCCCGGACAAAGGGGGCCATGCAAAGAAGTTGAGGATTGGCACCATGAGGAAATTCAATTACAGGATATTGGTGAAAGTGCCGTCCAGACTGGTGTGGGACAATAGTCTGTATACTGTCAATTATATTTTAAATAAACGCTGATTGGCAAGTGGGCAGGCAGAAAATATAGGTGGGACAACCAGACAGGAAGTAGAGGCAGATCGATGAGAACAGGAGAATTATGGGAAGAAGAAAGCTTGGTTTGCAGTCCTGACCCATCCATAGAAGAAGCAAGATGTGACTGCCTTGCTGAAAAGGTACTGAGCCATGTGGCTAACACAAATAAGAATAATGGGCTAATATAGGTTGTAAGAGTTAATAAGAAGCCTGAAATACTAGGCCAATCAGTTTATAACTAATGTAGACCTCTGTGTGATTTCTTTGGGACATAACAATTACGGGAACAGAGCAGGACAAAAAAATTCAGTCAACACCAGTTGTAGGAGAGGACCCCAGCATGTTGAGATGCCAGTACCATCGGATGACTACCAAGAGCAGCAGCAGCAGTGAAGTTGAGGCAGCAGGAAACTAGAAGATAACGTATGTGCAAAACAGAGGGCAGAGCTGGAGAAGTAACCACACCCCTTTACAGGAGTCCAAAAGATCATGAGTAAGTCCCAGATCATTGCGTATCGAGTTATTTTTACTGTTGGAGTTTAGTTTTGCTTGGCTTAGACTGTAATTGTGTCCTGGTTCTTCCCTCTTGAAGAAGGCTTTTAATTTTAGTTTTAAAAGGATGAAAGACTTGAACTTTTAAAAGAGATCAGATATTTTAAAGATTCAATTTGTAAAAACTAAAACTTTTAAAATTATGGTCTACGCAAATGAAATGTGAATCAAAATACCTCTCTCTTTCCTTAACTAGCTGCCATCAGGTATTATGTTCACACAAGAAGAGTATATACTATGTTATTATAATGGGATTTTTTTACTAACCCCACATGGCATACATGTACACAACAATAACATTGTATCTATACTCACTAAAAAGAAGAAAGAAAGAAAGAAAGAAAGAAAGAAAGAAAGAAAGAAAGGAAGGAAGGGGAAGGGGAAGGGAAGGGGAAGGGGAAGGGGAAGGGAAGGGAAGGGAAGGGAAGGGAAGGGAAGGGAAGGGAAGGGAAGGGAAGAAAAGAGAAAGAAGAGAAAGAGAAGAGAAGAGAGGAGAGGAGAGGAGAGGAGAGGAGAGGAGAGGAGAGGAGAGGAGAGGAGAGGAGAGGAGAGGAGAAGAGAAGAGAAGAGAAGAGAAGAGAAGAGAAGAGAAGAGAAGAGAAGAGAAGAGAAGAGAAGAGAAGAGAAGAGAAAAAAGAAAAGAAAAGAAATTTAAAGTTTGTTCTAAGGCTGTAGCTGATTTTCTTTTGGAAAAACAACCAGTTCGCAAATTATGACATGGAGACCTATTATTAGGTATGAATATTCCACCTCATCTTTGCTCTTGTTTTCAGGTTTCTCTTCATCTGTTTTGCTTCAGAGGCTTTTTTACCTTTATTTAATTCTTTATATCTTGCTTTCCTGTTTCCTCCATGTCTGGCTGACTGGCAGCTACCTGGCTTCCTTCCTAGGGTATCTCCCTCTCTTTCTGTCTCATTCTCTGTTCTCTCTTATTCTCTTATGGAGCTTAGATTCCGCCTCTGTATATTCTCTACTGTCCCTCTACTGTCTTGCTATTAGCTGTTCAGCTTGTTATTACACCAATCAGGCGCCTTAGCAATACATCTTTAAATAGTTAAACAAGTGTACCCTAAAAAAGCAACACATTACTTTAAATAGTTAAAGTAATATCCCACAATATAAGGCTCACTAATAGAATACAGACTGTAGAGACATAGGCTACAAACAGGAAGATATGGTAGGATAGCTTTATAGCATGATCAAATTTTGAATGAAATGGAAATTAAATGTACAAAGTTCTAGGGATCTGTGGAATAATATTCAGATATTTATTATGATTTCATTGTCATTGTTGAAAGAAATGTTGCCCTAAGTATATTTAGGAAAATCAGTGGTTGAAGACATTCACATTTGACCAACTACATTTATTTAGAGTTCACCAACAATGACCTCTTACCTCATCTTAAAACTGTTGACTAATAGCTCTAAACATAATGGCTAAATTGAATAAAGTTAAAAGGATAAAAGAAAAAATCTACAACACATGGAGGATTAAAATGTTTTTATTTCATGAAGAGGATTGTAAAATCAACAGGAAAATTTGTGATTAGAAAGGGTAAACGAGACCTGATCTTATCTTACTTTATCTTCCTAGAAACTGAAGTAACAATCAGCTTCTCTGGAAAGGTATTGAACTAGCATGAAACATATCCAGCTCCCCTTTTATCTTGCTTCACAAGAAAAACTCTAGGAAAGGGACCAAACTCTTGTTTTTTTTTGTAAAATGTGCTCTGCGTGTTTTATGAATAATTATGTCACTTCCTGAATTTGGCAGAAATAACTTATTTTCCTGTAGTAAGGAGGTCATGAGTTAGTTCCTGAGTGCTTAGCCCTGAAATAATCACACAGAATCTGTATTATTTAAATCACTGCTTGGCCCATTATCTCTAACTTCTTATTGGCTAACTCTTATATCTTAATTAAACCTATCTCCATTAATCTGTGCATCACCACGAGGTTGTGGCCTACCAATAAAGTTTCAGCATGTCTGTCTTCGGCAGGGCTCCATGGATTCTCTCTGGCTCTGCCTCCTTTCTCCCAGAATTCAGTTTAGTTTTCCCTGCCTTCCTTTGTTCTGCCCTGCTATAAGTCCAAAGTAAGTTCTTTATTAATCAATGGCATTCACCACATACGGAGGGGAATCCCACATGACTTTCCACTTTAGAAGTATTTTATTTCATAATTATAATATATGGAACCTGAAGTTTTGCAGAATAATTGAACTGAAATGTATACTTTATTTTTATTACAGGTGATTTGACAAGCAAATACCAATAAAGTCTTACTGGTTTCCCATGTAGAGTGATTAAAAGCACCAGTCTCTGCAGAAACTGCCTTTTCCACTTGGCATAGCAGAAGTAAGACCAGAAAGACAATTTGTGGTAGAGAAGTGACTATACACTATGAAAAGTTTCTGCACCTCATAAACCTATCTTTCAATGTGACATTCCAAATCAGACCAAATCAAAACAAATTAGAAATGCCCAGGTTTAATAGATAAAAAGGCTCCCAGATGGTTTTCCAGCCCCTGAGAGAGGAGACAGAAAAGGAAGACATGAATACCACATGTCTGGGTTTTTTTTGGGGGGGGGGGGGGAGAGATAGATTAAGTACCCTGTGGGAGTTGGATTTGAGCCTTTCCAGGGGAGGAGTCATCATTTGGCCTGCTTTCTGAGATGCAACAGGATTTGCAGAGAGGTGTGAGAAGGGTTTGGGGTGGAACTCCACTAGAACTTTCCAGACTATTTGGGTATACGGATACCAATAGTTGGGGTGAAGCATCCACCTGAATACACGATCCTTCAGGATAAAATCTGATTACTCCATCGTTTGCCTGGACTGTGCAAGATGTATTTCAACTATTTGTCTAAATCTCTTGATCCTATCTTGACCTTGGCTTTCAGTCTTTAGATTGGTGTGCAATTTTTATGTACAGAAGAATACAAAACACATCAGCATTTTAGACAGGTGGGGACAAAGACCTGAAAAGCAAACCTCATTAAAGGAGTATCTATCTGCTCTGCATCATTTACTACGTTTAGTTTTCAGTCTAATATAACACAGATAAAAACCATATCAATATCACATTTTTTGAGAACTATACCCAAATCAAACAAATGTTCATTGGAAACATTGATGTGTTCTGTTTTCTATTAAATAAACTATTTGGATTTTGTAAGTGATGTCTCACTCCTACCCACACACACCCCTTTGGGTTACTTTTCATCTTCAATTGTTTTCAACAAGCTTTCTATGTGTCAATTAAAAGGACATTGACATGCGGGAGTGAATGTCTGGAACTGACGGGATCTTTTATCAGAAGATGCTTTCAAAAAAGATAAATTTCAAACAGCTTTCCGACATCTTGAACCACTCAGCACTTAGTAATTTATACTAAAGGATAATGTTGCAGTGATCTGCTACCAAGGATAATGATAAAAGATGTATATTTGAATAATTAGATTTTAATTAATGTAATTACATGAGCAGTAGCACCACTTCTCCTGTTGATTTGTTTACCAAAATTAACTCTTGTTTCTGATGTACCACTTATAAGCCATTGAACTAATCCATGTCTTGTGTTATTTGCCAAAATAATGAGAAGAGTCGATATTTCATTTATGTATGTATCACTTGACTTAATTGATAACCATTTATTAGTCATAAATATAATTTTGTTTTTAATTGCTTATCCTTAACTTTGTATTCATTTGAAAATTTTTCAGCAATGTAACAGCCAAATCTCATGTAACAGCTAAAGGAGAGTCTATCTTAAAAATCCTAAATTGAGCCGGGTGGTGGTGGCGCACGCCTTTAATCCCAGCACTCGGGAGGCAGAGGCAGGCGGATCTCTGTGAGTTCGAGACCAGCCTGGTCTACAAGAGCTAGTTCCAGGACAGGCTCCAAAGCCACAGAGAAACCCTGTCTCGAAAAACCAAAAAAAAAAAAAAAAAATCCTAAACTGATATCTTTTTCAATAAAATATGGACAGGTCAACCTGAGTCTGGCCATATTATGTCTATATTTAGTTGATGCCATAATGTAGTTTTTAAACCATACTTCTCCACAATATGAAAACCTATTTTTTAAATCACATTTTATCGTTAGCTCTATAAGCTGCCATTTTATGGGAAGTAATGGGCATATACAAATCACAGAAAAGTAAGGGAATTCTCCAATCACATGTACATATTGACCAAAGGAAGTATGTATATTGATTTCACATTGATCAGTCCTGCGTGGTTTCTACTGCTTTGGATCACTGAGGATCCCCATATCTCCTTTGACTCATGGTTGCCCACTGAGGCAATTCACATAGTGCTATCTATAATCTCTCAAAACTATATGACGATCTAAATCTTCCAATTATTATTATTTAGGCAGGCATAAATTAACATTTAACTCATAATACTGAGAATATTTAATTCATAGACCACAGTTGTCTTTAAGAAAAAAAAATTGAGCTAAAAGAAGCAAGGATTTGGGTACATTTGAGCATGCCTGGGAGTCTAGGTTTCGTATGTTTGTCCATTTGTTTTAATTTTCTAGATCTTAGTAACTTGAACTTCATATCCTTGTGATAATATAAATAATGGTCAGAAGAAATGTCCCATAGTGGGGACACTGTGTTCCTTATGAATACTCTGATTGTCAACACAACTGGCTTAAGTAACTATGTTGTAATGTGTAAAATGGCAGGATTCTCTGGAGAAGACTCCCCATCTGCAACTGCTTAAAGCATCATTCTCACTTTTCCTCAGGCTTGAGAGCTATTGTGTATTATTGTATTATTGTATTATTGTATTATGTGTAGGTTGGGGAACAATTTGGGCTCTAGTTTACAACAATCTTGTGCAAGATTCCTCCAGTGTGTCAGGGTTTGATAGATTGCTGCGATGTCTTCCTTGAACCTCAGAACTTCCTCTGAAACAGAATCCTTTATTACACTTTTCCCAAATTAATTATAAAAGTTAAAAATGAAATCTTAGTTTTGTCTATCACATTAATCCTAAGCACATTGGGCTTTTTTTCTTTTCTTTTCTCCCACTCTCTCTCTCTTTCTCTCTCTTTTTTGGCCTGTATTAATGAGAGTATAGCACTAGTGAGATTTAATTTCAAACTTTTGTAATTATAGCTAAAATTAAATTTTACCATGGATGAATTGTCCATGTCTGTAGATGAAAGCAGGGAAGGATTAGAAGCAGGACCTCCAGTATGACTAATGTTATCTTTGAAAATTAATTACAAGCAATGTGTAGAAATCTATATTTAGAACATTAAAGAGTTTCCGAGCAAGGATTTTTCAGATTCCAGTACAAGTTTAGTATAAGGGCTGAGAAGCGACAAGACTTAGGAAACTCTTGAAGAGCTTGCAGTGATGGGGCACAACACCTTATTCTCACTAATTAGGTCAGCAGACGTAGGACGTTTGCGGGTGCCCAATATGAATCCCAGCCTTTGAAACAGAAAGCTTTTACTTTTCTGCTGATGAGATGATTATAATTTTTTATTAAAACTTAGACTTTAAAAAGAGATACAGATAAATGGAGGGAGAAACTGAGGCTGAAGAATTTCTAAAAGATGAACCACATAAGAACAAAATGTCCAATGCTGTCTTAAAGTCTAACTATTTGAACTGTAAGAGAAAGAGTGCTAGTACTATCAGACTATAGAAGTACTGCCAGAGTGGAGCAGCAGAATCCTACAGTAAACAGAGACGTTTCTTGATCAACCCTTACTGCTTACAGATACACAGTAAAGCCTTTTAACTCAACACCTTTCAGGTGCTATTTCATCATTCAGAGTTTACAGGAAGAATGAAAAGGATTTTATTAGCGATTTTATTTATAGTGTCAATACCCTTTGAATAGTAGGAAAAATGGCTTTACATATGCACTCATAGCAAGCAAATTTTCTAGGGAAAGAAGGGATAAATCTTAGTTTGCATCATCGTATCCTAATTCCTCATTACCAATGTTTTTATAGGTTATTTTTTTTTTCAATTTTCCAGTCACACAAGCCTCCTAACGGACTTCAAAGTATTAAACGTTGCTTGTGAGGTCATGTATCAGAGTACACATCATGCACCCTTTCCCCATGTTGTTCACACCTTTTTTTTTTTTTTACTATGGATCTAGCGATCCCTAATGTCAAGTGCAGGCTCAGTCCTCAACAACACCCAGCCCACTCCCAAAACACTGTAAGTGCTTTATTGGCATTTATTGAAGAATGTTAATTCCTCTATGACTCTGTTTACTGTGGAGGTATAAACAGAAGTTGGTACAAGTTTCAGATATTTTTTGCTTAATTTCTATATCCAGAGTATGTTGCGAATAATATGTGTTTCTATTTCCTTCCAATATTTCTCCATTTTACTCAGGTAATATATGGGAGAGAGCATCATTCATGTAATAATAACTCAAAGCTATTTTATCTAATATATTAATGTCAATTTATAAGTATATAAGAGCTAATTTAATCTTTATATACAACATATACAATGATTTGAATAATATGATCAGAACTAGTGGATATTCAACCAAAAATTACTGAAGGAATGGAAGTTACAAAAGCATTTTACTGGGAAAATAGACTTTGTTTGTCCTGCTACTTTGTCTGAGTGAATTATGATTCATTGACCCTTATCAGTCAGAGAAAATGGTACATTTACGTTTTGAAAAAGTAATACTAATGTAATAGCTTCAACAAGACTTTCTTTCAAACAACAAGCAATGTTTAAAAGTGTTTAAGGCCAAATATGCAATGGAGAGCCATGATCTTCCACAAATCTCAGGATATACCATATGATTCAAATTGTCAATGGTACCATTATTAGGTTAATAATAATTGCCATGTTATAGTCACCAATTTCCCTTGACACAATAGCATGCCAGACATCTGTGACCAGTACACTCCATTGCTTCTGCGTACTCATATTAACCTCTCTCCTGACCTAATATTTATCTTCTCCTTCCTATTATGACATCAGGAGACAGTCCTTTTCGAAACTTACAGGCCCACCACCATGTAATAAAGCAGCCTGTCCTAGGAACTTCTGCACATCAGCTGGTTGAAACTTTTGTTAGATTTTATGCTGCTTAGCTAGAATTCACTCAAAAGCCATTGAACGCATTAGAAAGATTGCTTTGCCCCTTCTGACTCTAGCAGAAACAATAAAACCAAACTCTATGAAAAGGCTATGAATTGATGGCCTCTGAGCTGAATAGTTGGAAATAATAAATGGCTGGGGAGATGTTGTGACAGTGTCCACCACTAAAAGTCCAGAGTCTCTCACCATCTCTTTCTGCAGTGTATGTGGGCAAGGATTTCCTTCTCGGCTATATGTGAGTGGTGACTCATCTATTTGCATTAATCATGGAAACAAGTTCCCAGGTATACAGGTCTAGCTGCCTTCTGTTCTTCTCTACCATTTAGAGGTTTATAAAGCCTTCTTCCCACACTGAAATTTTCACTCACCTTCCATCAACCATCAGAAAGTGAATCTTATATCTATAATTTAAAATTTTTATCTATGACACTTTTATTATTGAATAAGTATCTGTAAAGTTTCTGGGTGGAATTATTGCTGTGGTCATGTAAGCATGCTTGAATTTCCATAAAGGATGCATTTCAAAGCAGTAGCTTTCATGGGCTCTTACTCCTTTTGCTAGGTTAAATCAATTCATTTACCACGAAAGAGTTGACTACTTCAAGGATTAGCTTGTATCAGAGACATAGACTGACTTGCTATATCATTTACCATTGTCCATTCCACATATTTCCCAGGCTGCTTTGCTTTTTCCAAATATAATCATAGTCTCAAATTATGCTAGAAAATTAAGGTAAAGATTTAATGGTTTGGATATTAAACCCCAGGCTAAAATATATGCATTTCTAAGATTTGTCATATTTTTGAGATAAGATAAGGAATGAAAGAAGACTATAAACCTATCAATCTGAACGTGTGTGGCAACCAATGCTCCACTGGTTCTTACCTCGAATCCTAACGCCTTTTGGAGAACATAAAACCTTGGAAAGTAAACACTGCCCTTGTGGTAGGATGTAAATAGCACTTCTGAATTGAATCAAACAACATAGGTAAAGTACATGCGAGGCGAGAGTTGTCCAAGGGAAACTGGATTATTTCTTCTTGAAGTAGAGTCAGGATTTTTGTCTTTTCACTGGGAGTGAAAGAAAACAAGCAAAATATTGAATAAAACAATATCTAAATATTAAGAGACTTAGAAGAAAGAAGTAACATGTTTATAATTAAAGATGTACCTGCATGAAGCAATTTAGTTTGTGTCGTTAGTGAACCAGGATATCAGGTTACTGGTGCAGATCCTTGAGGACCCCACCAGGGTGGTATCCATAACAGCGATGAATATGCTTGATACACGCCTGTAAAACAGGAACTTTGACATAGCACTTACTCTCATGTATTGAAAGCTTCATGACAGATTTTTCTAGGTTAATGTTGAGTCATTGGACAAAGGAATAAAGGGAAAGAGCAGTGTCACGGATCCACGGGAGAGCACAAAACTACTAAAGTGTAGAGCTGAGGTCGAAACGTGTCCGGGTCTGCCTGTCCCCAGCGCTTTTCATGGAGCACACAGCATTCATTTCTGGAGATTTTCACGTCTAAAAATTACTCTTGATATGTTTGTTCTTCACTTTTCTGGACGATAAAATGATTCACTTTTTTTTTTCCTCTTAGAATATTGTAGAAAAAGCAATATGCTGGTCTAGAATTAGATCTTTTATTTGCTCTGTTCACTGTGGGCAATGATGTGAGAAGGGAAGATATTTCCCATGTGCTATGTTTATGAGGAACGGAGTGTTTAGACACCAGAATAACTGTTTTTCTGTTTTCTCCAGAGTGCACATAATGAGGGAAGGTGTCAGCATGGATCGTCCTCACAGAGCTTCATCAACAATAAGTTTTATCTATGTAAACTATAGAACATGGAAAATTATTTGGAAGCTAAGTATTTTCCAGATTTAAATCATTAGGAACGTAAGACTGTCACAACCTAATAAGTGGAGCATTTAAAAATAACAAACTCGGTAATCTCAAAGGAACAACATGTCTGGAAAGGGTGTTCAAAATGACAGACTCCCTTGCAAAAGCTGAAATCCAGAACTGCAAGACTATCTGATGTAGGCAAGGATATTTGAACATCTCCGCTGTAGATGTTTAGCTGAAACTTTATCTTTGAAGTTAGTCTGTGTGTATTGCACAGTTGATCAAATGGATACAGGAACAAAAGTACCCAGTTTACACTGCAAGCCCTCAGTGTAACATAGCCCTCTGTGATAGACATAAATTGCTAAAAATTTACATTGACCTTTCAGGGACCTTCCAGGGTCCTTGTTTATACTTGTATGTACTTACCATTTCCCCCTTTGGTGCCTTGATTAATGACTCTCCCTTTATTTTCTGTAGTTTCTCTTTTCTTAACCTTCCTGTTGATAAGTATGTTTCAATTGAAAAGCAGCGTCTCCATGGAGTTGGGAGGTCACTTCCTGGTGCCAGACTGAAGGATTTAACTTTCACAGTGCAACAGATATTTCATCTTGGTTATGTGGCCCCTGTGTCTGGGCTGTCCTGTCTACTATTTGAGACTGAGTAGCCTGTACTTGCTTTGCATGGCCCTTGAGTACCATTGTATGACTTATTATGCTAAAGAAAATGAGATGTGCCTCCCCTAAACAAAAGGCTGAGGACTGAAGCCTCTAACTAATGTTTAAATAGAATTCAGTTAATTGTGGGCTATAAATCTACATTTGGTTTCTACTTTACATCCTCAGATTTAATTTCTTTCCCATTCCACTTAGGTGGAATATTGAAAATGAAACAACTTATAGACACCTTTACCTTTTAAATATAAAAATCCAAATTTATGACAGAGTTAACTATGCTCTGTAGAAGTAAAACCTACAACAATTCTGTAACCCAGGCAACTTCAAATCTGAAATGCAGGTATTTTTCTTTAATGCTGAAGAAGCAATATCCCTCAGGTAAAATTTAAGGCCACTGTGTTATTTTTAATCTGATCAAATAAAAATTACTGCCAGGTAGTGTCTCTCTGTCTGTGTCTGTCTTTCTGTCTACCCGTCTGCTCCCCCTCACACACCGTGTGTGTGTGTGTGTGTGTGTGTGTGTGTGTGTCATTCTCCTCCTCTTTCTGCTTCCTGACTTCCCTTTTTTCTCCCTTCCTTAGGTCTAGCTCACCCATCTTCTCTGTCACTGTGAAACATGAAATAAGAAAATAAATTTCAACTACAACTATACATTGTAATATTTTCTCTAGTGATTCGGTCTGTCATTATTCAGAGGACTAGAAGCCTTAATTATTTACTTTTGGGAGTCTCTGAAACCCTTGTCATCACAAATGCTGAAGAATTTTTCTGGGAAGGCTTCGAATCATTTCCAGTTACGCTCTTGTCTTAATATCTCAAAAAGGAAAAATAATGCTTCTACCACATACTTTATTAAACCCTTTAGGTCCTTTTACAAGAGAGGAAATACCAATTAACATATAATTTAGCAGAACAAAATATTATCCCATTTCGACCAGTACTCACTTCCTTGAAGTTTATTCAAGCATTAATAACCATTTAATGTAATTTAACTACACTGAGGTATCCATTACATTAATATAATATATCCATCAGGAAATCTGAGTTTGGTCTCCATGCATTTTATATTATAAGGATCTTACAATTTTATTGTGCATTTTATGATACTCAGTTTTAAGTCTTCAGCCTTATTATGGTGTGAGATGATCAAACTGTTGCTACTGTTAAAGATGGCAATTATTTGATTTATTGAGACGCCAATCATAAATGGGTTTATTTGTGCATATGCATATAATTAACAGATTTGAAGATATAAAGCACTAGATGTTTCAGGATCATCAAATCACACTAGTGTAGGGCCCACAGGTCCACCCCTCCTCTTGGGCTCATATTCAGGATAGCTTGCAGTTTCCGGCAAAACATGCTCTTTGTTTCTGTGCTCCCTCTGCCCCCGCTGGTGGTTAACTGTAGGGCCATAAGGCTGTTATTTACTCTGTCTTTGGCCTGGTAATTTCCCACCTGCCTGGGGCTGGGAGGAGAATTTCCATTGTGCAGCAGTTAGGTATATAAGGTTTTTTCTAAGCTTGAAAAAACTGCATTCGGAATCTGTCTTCATGGATAACCCACATCTCTGTGTTCCTTAATCTCCAGGCCCTTGCCCGGCTCCCAAACCATACAGTGGTGCGAACTATACTACAGAGAGTAAGGCAGGTGTTACACATCAGAAATGTAACAGTGTGATACATTTTGAAAACTGATCATTAGGCATCATCCTATTAAGGAGTACAAGTTAGAACAGTAATATGCCCACAACTAAAGAACTGCACAATGTTTCAAGAGAAGTTACATTACCTATGTATTAGTAGACACATTCTTACTATTTTAACTTGGGAAGCATCTAATCATGGCACTTTTTTAATATGGCAGAAGGCTTTAGACTATTAAGTTTTCGAAGACCTGGGAAGGTTTCTGTCTTATACCCTTTACATTTTAGCAAACACAAAGTAAAACTCTCCATCAAAACACCTTGATATCAAAGTTAGAGCAACCCCTACAGTCTAGCAGGTTACCATCCAGTTAGGGTATAAACAAGTGCAAATAAAATGGATGGCAAAAATTTGCACTTTACAGTTTGCCTTCATGGGAAAGAATTGAGCTGCTGTGAACTGTGGACTCTCCCAACACCACTGTAGGGTACAGATGAGCTGCACTGGCGCAGATTATCCAATCTCCATATGGAAAAAGGCTGTGAGCCCACAAAAACTGCATTTCTCTTTTCAAATAAAGAGCTGGTGGTTATTTTAGATTTCATGCTTTTGCCAAATTATTATAATATATTATTCATATTCATATTATTATTGCATAGCATTTGCTTAAATGGGATCTGCGAAGAGATAGTTTTGAAAGTATAAGTCTATTGGAAACTAAAAGTAGGCGATAAAAACCCTGCTACGTGAATGGCTAAGTTTTTAATTTCATTGATTCAAAGAAAAGTCTCTGCAACTGAAAAGTGCATAATGAAGTTTGAATAAGAAAAGAAATACACAAAATTTCAGTATTTCAGCAAAAAATTTTAGCCATCTATCCATATATACTATAAAGATAGTTTAACCTTAACTCCATGATTGAGAAACAGAAAAATGTTCATAAATACTGTTCTGAAACCTAAAAGGCAGGCAAATGTAAGGATGATAAATGCATCCACCAAGGAACTTTTTAAGGAAGTAGATATAAATATGGGCCATATGTAACCAGCCCTCTTTTCCTATTCTGTCTGTCTTTATGTTTTGTCATTATACTTTTTAATAAAAAAATAAGTTCATAATTTGGCTGTTTTCATTTTCTTGGTCATATAGGATGAGGTTCTTATATAATAATGACTTATAAAGTTGGGATCAACAGTTTTAAGGTCAATGAGCAGAGCTGGTTTAGTAGGCCGTGAGTAAGAACAAAGAGTAGAAGAGTCATATGCTGTGGAGAAAGCTGGGTCCTGGAAGAACTTCACAAGAGCACAGCTACATTTTCCATTGTCTCTCATTGCTGCTGTCAAGTCTATCTTCCGAGAAAATAGATACAGTTTCTTACTTTATACTTTAATTGTGCTTATGAAACCAGAAGTTAACTTTCTTATTATCTGTGGATCATTTATTATGTACCTGCATTGACTAATTATCTTTTTCTGAATTTTTTTTGGGGTTTCACAATCTCTATAACACAAGAAGATAAACCTAGGTCTGGACTGGCCAGCTCTCTGTTCAGAAAACCAGGCATCTGGAACTAAGTGTGACTCAGTATACCTGACTCCAAAATGAGTTTTCATTTTCAACCACTTCTCAGTTGTACAGAAGTTCATTTTAGCATTATTATTAAAACAAGACTGCTACCTTATTCAATCAAAATAAGATACAATAGGCACATAAACATCCTTCCAAAGAACTTTTCACTAAAACGTTGAAAAGTAATGGTTAAGTAGATTTAGGTATATTTTATCAATGAATCATCACAAAGTTTTGGAAACAATATCCCACCATATAAAGTAAGATTCTAAAATCTGCTCCCTTAATTCCTACATATGTCTCAGAGTCAAAACTCATCTAGCAAGCCAGTCATCGTGACTATTTTTTTTCAAGACAGGATTTCTCTGCAGCTTTTTTTAGAACCTGTCCTGGAGCTAGCTCTTGTAGACCAGGCTGGTCTCGAACTCACAGAGATCCGCCTGCCTCTGCCTCCCGAGTGTTGGGATTAAAGGCATGCGCCACCACTGCCCGGCTCGTGACTATTTCTTAATATCTATTTATTTTGTGCTAGAATGTTGTAGCCATAAAATTGAAGCTGATTGTTTAAAATAAATATCAGGATGAGTTTCACATATAGGAAACAAGAGCCAACCAAAGAACCAAGGCATAAAATTTGCAGTACCCTGAAAGAAAAGCTTCATGGATGGGATTCTTGCAAGTATAGAGACTATGTTTTATGAACACATTCTAATAATTCTAATATTAGTTGGAATTAAAATTCTGTTTTTTAAAATTGTGTTGTTTTCTGTGTCTACTAAGACGGGTTTATTTGGTCAATATAATATTTAATTTAATATATTTATTATCAATATATGAAGTGCTTACAATACTGAGTTCAGCAACTGTATTCTTCAAGAAAAAATAAGTACCTTTAAGTCAATAAATCAATAATTAAATAGATAAAAAGATAAAAATAAACTACTACTAATTTGTATTTGCTTACATAGTCAAGGCATCAGTCAATTCACTAATAATACTTTGGTTGGGGAAACTGTCTTTACCTAATATACCAAGTATTAATCAGCAGAGAATTAAACAGGTCAAAATTTACACAGCTAAGTTTGAGAGTCCACTACATCTTAGAAAGTAAGTTTTAATATTAATTTGTTCCTTTATAATTACTAATTTAGAGTAAAATTAATATTGAAAAACCCTCCTTTTATTATCTATAATTTGTGTTGTCATTACATTATTAAAATTCATCTTGTCTAAACTAACCAAAAGAAATTATACCTCACTACAAATTTAAGTAAGTTGATTCCTGCCCGGTCTGCTAATTTCTTAGCCTTTCATGTTTCCACTTTTAGCAATGGCATCCTCCAAAGTATTTGGCTCAATTCCCATACTAGCTACCCAATCAGCTCCTTTATTCTCTTGGTGAGTTCTCACAACCAAGTACAATAGAAATTGTTAAGAAGTTAATCCACAGTGTATTTCTAGTATTTCTAATTCGTCAGTGTTTAAAGACAGAGATTCAAACATGTACTCAAGTTTGCATTTTATAATCTAAGTAACAGTTGAAACCTGACTTTAAGTCTTTTCTTCTGGGGCTGACAGGTTTGCTCAAGGAGTAAAGACTCAGAACCAGAGGGAATTGCGCAGTGTGGAAGGAGGGAACTGACTCGCCAGAATTCTATTCTGATCTCTGTATACACAGCCATAGCACAGGATTCATACAAGTTATGCAGGCA
>NC_052053.1:33809284-33894284 GCF_903992535.2 Arvicola amphibius | reverse complement strand
AAAGTGCCAGGACAATGCTTGTTTCTTCTCTCCCCGATGTAATCAATGAGTGAATATTTTCAATCATTTAGGCACCTTCATTAGTTTTCTTCCCTGCGGATTAATCTCAGGACCTTGTGTGTCTCTGGTACCCTTGTGCCTTTCATTATTGAGCTCTCTTCCCTACTTCTTGTTTCAAGTAGATGAAGAGTGTCCTGCAGAAAGGGTTTCATCCTATCCATTTTGATTCTTTCTTGACCACAGACAGCATCCAGGGTGCAAGGGAGAAGACCAATTTACCTGATATTTTCCAGACCATATCAGTCATGGGGATGTGAACTTGTTGGTCACTCTGCCTGGGAATCGGAACTGATGGAGGTTTTCCAGGAGATGGTTTGTCATGTGTGTATTTGAAAATGGTAAAGAACCGTAATTTAGCATGCCTTAGCTGAAAGTGTTTTAATGTTCTTGTTCTTGATATTTTTCTTTCTTTAAACATACACACACACATACTTTCCTTGCATCTTGTTTTGAATGGTGAAATAAGTTATTTGTTTTTATTAACTTGGTATTGATTTTGATATCATAAAAAGTAAATTTTATCTAATGAGTAACACCAATGCTAGTCCTCTGGACTTCATATACATGTGCTCAGACCTGAACACACACACACATAACACACAGTCACTTAAAAGTTATACAATGTACTTTACTGTTGTAAGTACATATTGTGAATTTTTTACTATAATCAAGCTAAATTGGATATCTGTCACGTAACTTTTGTGTTCAATGTGTTGTGCATATTGAAAACATTTATTTTCTTTCCTTAAATACTGTGTTCTTTTGGAAGTTCTTCTTCATCTTAAAACACTATATGGCTTTGTTTTGCATAGTAAATACATCCATTAAGTCAGCATTCATATTCATTTATGCTTCATTCTTTACACTGATCAAAACGCCTGTCACTTGGTAATATTTAATATTTAATAAGTGATCTTGAACTCATAAGTGATGACTATATTAATGTAACTTAACCATAATATAAAATACTAACAAACATTTAAAATGAGAGCTATGATATATATCTATACCAAAAACACTAGAATTTTTCTATCATCTAGTTTCAGTAAAGGATTATTGAAACACACAAGCAAAGAAGAGACAAATCAATAAATCAGGGAAGAATCCCTGTATCTGCTGTTAATGACCTCTCAGTCATCATGACATCATACCTACAAAGGCACAGGTTGGTCTCTATTTAGAAGAATCACCACACCGAAAATGACATATTTTCCAATTCTGGATTGTTGTGTCCATGACCAGCTTTTGTCTGAGCTCTTTTAAGATTTATTCCTGGAAAATGACATGCAGGTTTGGCAAAAGGGGAGTATTCCTTTTAACCATTCCAACAAAACCTTTCCTTTCTTTGGTTTTCTTACTTATCTAAGAACACTTCTCTGGTGAATCCTCCCATCTACCAGAGGAGGTAGAGAAGGGAGGAACGTCGCTGTGTGAGTAGAACGTGCTTTTGTGAACTCCATTCCTCTCATTGACTTCATATTTGCAATTGTCACTTAAATTTTTTCTATTATACATAAAAAAGAGTTACCATTTTCTTCTTTCTTCATTCATTAGTTTCCTCTTTCTTCCCCTCTTTTTGCCTTCTTTTCTTTCTTTCCCTCCTTCCATTTCTCTGTCACTCCCTTTCTCCCTCTCTCCTTCCTCCCTCCCTTCCTCTCTTTTCCTTCTTTTCTTCCTTCCTCTTTCCTTGTAGAAGGAGACTGCTCTTTCATTTCCTGGCCACTTAGACTCAAATAATCACACAGAACCTATATTAATTACAACACTGTTCGGCTTTTAGATCAGACTTCTTATTAACTATTTTGACCATCACATCTTAAATTAACCCATTAATATTAATCTATTTATCGCCATGAGGCTATGACCTAATGATTAGGTTCCAGAGTGTCCTTCTCCTTCAGCAGATACATGGCATCTCTCTGACTCTGCCTACTCTCTCTCTATATCTCTTCCAACCTGGATATATTCTGCCTTACCAGAGGCCAAGAAGTTTATTCATTAATCAATAATGCAATACCTATATAGAAGGACATTCCACCCCCTTCCCCCCTCTCTCTTTCTTTTTTTCTTAACTTGCTCTCTATGTAGCTCTGGCTTACATGGAATTCACTATGCTCACTCCATAGACTCAGCTATCTTTATAGTCACAGAGATCTTCTTGCCCTTGCCTCCTGAGTTCTGGATAAAGTATGTGCCAACACCAGTAGCCTTAAGAGTCACGTTTCATAATATAACAGTCTATTTCTCGGCATGTTTGTGCACATGTCTGGGTATACGTGCATTTATAAAGTTTCAAACAGTAAAGTACAACCCGTGTCATAGAATCATCACTAATTAATTTATCAGGATTTACATCTCTTTTGAGTCCTAGCATTCCCCTGATACAACTATCTGAACATCCATGTGTGGCAACTAAAGACATAAGACATTTTGCAGTTTCAGTGAAAACTAAATATAAACACTTGACAGAGGGAACACTGGCTGGCAATTTCTTTTAATTTTTCTACATAGTACAAAACCTTTGGCACCACAAAAATTACCTTATGATTCAATGTACATCACTTATACATCTGTGAATAACTATTTATAATATCAACATTGCAAATCACAGTGTATCTCTCATGTATCATGAACTCATTATAGCTATTACTCTAAACTTGAAAATAAGCATTTCCAACTTTGAAAACTTAGACGTTTGCCAAAATGACAGTGCTGACCAAAACACACACAAACATGTACCCATTCACACTAAGATGCTAGCCCTACTGAATGCAGGGTTGTAAGAGTGTCTGTCTAAAAGAAAAAAAAAGTTAAAAATATAAGCACTTAGGATGCAAATGTTTCCAGTAGCTTCTTTATACCGTGCTTCTACCCTCCTGGTGAGATTAATTGTGTGACAAATGACATGAAATGGCCTTATGGAATTTTAGTCTTGAGAAGTCTTTACTTCTAATGGAAATTATAAATAATATGTGCCTTTTGTCAGCTGCATTCTTCAGTAATCTAATTGCAGCAAGCTAATGAGACCTGGGTTAGGAAATGTTCTGTGGTTCCCATGCCCCAGGTCAGGGAAAGCTGCATTCACAGAGCAGATGTGCTCTGTCTCAGGATGATGGCAGCTGAGCGCTTTCCTGGGACTTCAGAGCACTGGCTGAGCAGGAGCCTGTGCATTTGACCTTTGTGCATGAGGTACAGAGGCTTCCAGTTGGTTCTCAGCAAACATAAGGAGGAAGGAGGACAGACAGATAAAATCCAGTTCTTATCCTCTGTAGCCCCTTCCTTCTCTTACTAATTGTGGAGATTCTTCCCATATTCTTGCCAGAACAATGGCTGACACAGAAGCTAGCACATGTTGATATCTATATGATGAAAGGATCAAGGGCCAGGGAAGAGTGGAATGGGAACTAAAACACCTAATTCTCCACTCTCCAAATTAATATTACTTAGTTCACATTGGCAAAGCCTGAGGCAACACCACTATAGACTTCTATAGATTTAATGACTATATGCTATATTTAGATATAAAGAGCTTAAACATTCCAAAATGTTCTAAAGTAACAAATACTACAACTACCCTCCTGACTTGATTTAGAAAGAATGGGTGGTAAAGCTATGCCTATGTTCATAAATGATGCTATTTGAGGGTATGGATTCTCAAAGGTTGATTCTCATATTTTGTCAGTTTCTGCAGTCCAATATGAGATTTTGCTGTTTCATTAATTCCTAAGTTTTGCTTCTTTTTATTTCAAATCAGCTAGATAGTAGTTTTTTCCATTCACTCATATCTTAGCTTTAATTTTTAACTAATTCACAACTTCCTTTCCTAGCCTATTGTACCTCAAGCAACAGAAGGACAATTTCATCAGTGCTGCCTTTCTTCCTATGTCTGCAGTGATTCATCAGTATCATCCCAAGACTTGCCCTCTCTAATCTTCCCATTGTTGATGCAGAAATCTCAGTGTTCTGAGAATGAGGACATTCAGATTGTTCCTAGGGACATAGCCAGATCTCACAATATAAAGTAACTCATCATTTTCATGTTCAGAAAAAATCTTCTACCGTCTCATATGCTCTTCAGTTACATCTCACTTAGGAACATTTCTCTCCTGAGGTATTTCCATCTTCTGCATATTTGTGGATTGTTACATTGGTTCTCTTAGTCAAAATATGGATAACGCTGTGCAATTTTAATCTCCTCACATAAATCATAGCCTAAATCTTTTAATCTTTTTGGTGTTGTTCTCTGAATTCACTCCAATTTGGCTCTGGCTTTCAAGAAGGGAGACATGTAAGTTGCATCTTTCTTGTTTGAATTGGATTCTGTCTCACTATGACACTGTCCCCTTCTCCATGTGAAACAAACGCCCAGTAGATCTGTACTCCTCCATTGCTGTTAGGGTGTATTCCTGTCTCCTTGGAGCTCCATCCTGGCAAGACTCTGAATGTGATTCCTGAGTTATTCCCAAGTACTAATGAAAATGGAAATTTCACTTATTTTATATGAATTATATATTTTTTGTGAGGATAACAGAAGTATACATCTATGGATTATTTTGCTTTTCTTTGGGGATTTTCTGTACACAAACACACCAGATATGGACATTTCTAGGTTGCTCTAAAGAAAGAAGAGAGCAAAGCAGGAGTTAAAAACAAAAATGCTTCTTTCAGCTTTACTAACTACACTTTCACATAGAAACAGAATCAAAAGTTGCTTCTTTTATAAGCACTTGCTACATTTCGGGATGAAACCTGAGTGCTTCCGGAGTTCCTTAAAAGCGCTTCCTTCCATAAGCATAGCGAGTTGCTGCATTTTAATTCCTGCTCCTCAGTGATAATCCATCTGCTTCCCGGTTGGATAAGGTATTTGGAAGCCACTTGCCTTGGAATCACTCTTATGCCCATGACTGCTGTGGATGTTAATCCACGGGTAATTAACACCTCATATATATTAGTTCCGAAATCTGAGGTGTGCCTGTCTTTGCATTGCCAATTTTCATTGCAGTTTCTTAGAAAACAGGGAGGTTGTGTTTTGTTTCTGAAGCTTCGGTTTATAATATTTTCCACATTGCCACTTTCACTACCACTTGAAGAATATCCGTCTTGAATTTGAGGTGTAGTCTAATTCCTCCTAGCTCAACTCGGTTCACAGAGATAGGTGCTAGCTAGAAAGTCTGAGGCTGCCTGCTGTACCCGCTGCAGAGGATTCCTCAAATAAAGTACAAACCTCACCCAGTCACACTCCATCTCATTCCACATTGAGAGCAGGACTTCGAAAGTTGGGTCTTTGTAGACCTGAGCCTATTTCTCTGCTTGCCTTCAAAAGTAAACCCATTATTTGACAAACAAAATACATGTGTAAATAATCTTATGCTCTTTTTGGGACTGATATCAATGTATATTGATATGTAAATTTTCTAGAGGTACCCACATTGGTTGTTTAAATTATAACAGTCACAAAAGCACTTGATGAGCTTGAACATATTTCTGAAAAATAGAAACAACTGCAAAATCGCAAAACATAACCTATAAATAAATTAGTTTAAAGCAGTCAAACACATGAGAGGCAACTTGTCCTTTGGAATTGTCACAGCTCCCTATGATTTTCACAATATAGCATTTTGCAACAGCCAAAGATATTCAGAATCCTACTGCTGCCACAAACTCAGCTCCGCTGCAGTGGGATGGAAGTCTCAGCCCTCACCTCACTTAGGCAGTTGCTATTCCTCTATCTAGATACCCCCCCTCAGAACAGAAGGATGGCTTGTCTCTGTTTTCTCCACTGCCTCTTATGAAGGTTACTTTGACTAATATCAAATTACAAACTTATTTTTAGCCTTTCCAATTTGTTTGCTCTCTCTCCTTTGTTGATTTTATCCATCATATTTGCTTATCAAATGTATCAGGTGTTTTGCAATACTTACCTTGTTTTTTTGTATTGTTCTTTAGTTGTTCACTTCTCTTAGGATTCCAGATCCATAGAAGAAACATTCTTTTTTTTTATTAAAAATTCTGCCTCCGCCCTGCCTCCCATTTACCTCCCTTCCCCCCCTTCTTCTCCTGTCCGAAGAGCAGTAAGGGTTCCCTGCCCTGTGGGAAGTCAAAGTTCTTCCCCCTCCATCCAGGTCTAGGAAGGTGAGCATCCAAACAGGCTAGGGCCCCCCAAAGCCAGTATGCGTAGTAGGATCAAAATCCAGTGCCATTGTCCTTGGCTTCTCAGCAGCCCTCATTGTCCGCCAAGTTCAGGGAGTCCGGTTTTATCCCGTGCTTTTTCAGTCCCAGTCCAGCTGGCCTTGGTGAGCTGAATGAATTCACAATAGTCCCAAATAAATTGGAAAGTGCAAGCAGTTTACTGAAACATGTTGATATATAAAATATACCATTTCAATTAAACCATGAGTAGGTGATGTGGCAGGGTTTCAGTTGACTGATAACAAATGGAAAAATTTCCCTTAAATTATTTTTCACCTTAAACATTCATACCCATTTTCAACTTATAAACAAATTGTACCATTTTTTATTATGTCACAGAAAGAGGCATACTGTTTGTCATTAATATTATCTCTGAGACTATTTTAAAAGATGTAAAATGTGACACAATACTGATTGCATTAGACATTTTAAGCAAAATTAATGCTTTCCAATATGCTCTTTAAGGATAAGGTCATATGTCTCCCATGGATCTGTTCTTGACAACTTCAGTACACATATATTATTTTCATCACTACTTTTGATTGTTTGTTGCACAGGTTGGGGACTTATTTCTTATCTGTCATATTCCATCCAAAACTAAAGAGGCAAAGATCTAATTACACAGAGTTGTGTTTAATTGAAATTTACCATGCTTCTATTTTATTAGCATCTATTAATTATATACTGCAATGGCTTTCTTTAGGAAGGTACTCTGATTGCCTTTACCCCATCAGCCCTTTCTTGTAATTGCCATTCCTTCAGATTATCTTACCAAATATTCTCATCTCTACTTCCATGTCATTTTCACTTATGAGAAGCTTCATGATATATTAGCATTCTATATCTGGCTTATTTTAATTAATACAATGAAATTAGGTCCATCTATTTTATTTTAAATGACTTGATTTTTTTCTTTATTATTGAATAATATTCCCACTGTTCGTCTAAAAAACAACAAATATTGTAAAAATACGAGAGAAAAATTACCTGTACACTACTCCAAGAAAACCAAATAACTACTGTTCATACAAAGCATCCTGAATAAATTAAAACTGATGTTAAAATTGCAATGTAATGTACCTGTGCAGCTTCTGGGTCTTTACACAGAAGAATCAAATCAGCATTCAACAGAGTTATATGCATACCATATTTATCAAGACACTAGTCAAAATAGCCAAGTTACAAATATTCTAAAATTCTGGAATTAGTTGACTATTTCAAAAGTAATTTTTAAAGATTTTACTTTCAAATCTTTTCTGCTCCCGTGAAGTCAAACTACTAGCCAAAAGCCATATACTTATTATTTCAAGCCTACTTACAGCCAGTTGTTTAAGAATGAAAGAAAGCCTGAAAAATTTTTCAGCATTCATAATACAATTATGAATACAATAGAACCTTCTTGTTCTGTTTATCATTGACATCATCTAAAAATAATAACAATCATATCCTGTGTATGTCAGGATGCATCCAGATTCAAGGCAGAATCAAGTTTAAGAAAATTAATAAAAGAGAGAGCAAGACAGGTAGTTGGTTATACTAACTTTACAAGAAGTCACACGGACGTCTTTTTAGGAAAAACAACCTAGGCATAGCCAACTTTAATGTCTACATCACTGCCCTTGAGACAGAGGAGCAGGAATGACACAGGATCCTATGGTCACATCCACATATAGGGCTTGCTCAGTGAGGACAGACACACAATACACACACACAAAACAAACAAACAAAACAAATAATGGTGCCTCAGGTGGAGAGAGTACTGAAGGGCACAAAAATAAGACCATTCCAGGTTCTTTTTGCTGTCGTCATCATCCTGGAGAAGCCTCCTACTGGGAACAATTGGCCAAGACTTATAAAGGCAGAGAACCCAACCTGCTGGACTATTTCAAGAAGCAAGCAGAGCAACAATGAGCCAAGGCTCAGGGTACACAGCTAGGCAAAAAAAATTGAGAACACCTCACCAGGCAAAAATTTTGTCAGAGTGTGTTTAAGAGTCACTCTAATCATTATCAGGGAAGGTTCTTGAAACTATAATAGTATTTGAACTGCTAAAAGATCATTCAAACGTGAAAACAATTTTATGGGACATTCTCTTGAATATAACAGAAATGGGTATTTTTATTTAATCATATGGATAAAGAAGTTTCATTCAAAGGTGGTAAAGATAGCATGACTGAGAGAAAGCCCTATGAAAACATATTATCATGGACAATACAGAATTAGCACTATAAAAGGAAGGTCTTATTGTCTAACCATCCTGCTTGTTGCAAATCTGGACACTGTCCAAAAGCAAGACATGTTTAGACTGGCATTTACCTTCTATGAAAGACAAAGTATCAATAGAAAATAATTTTAGTACTTTAATACTTTAAAGAAAATTAGAAATAAAATTCAAACACTCTTTCCCCCACCCCCACAGTTTGTTTGTGGGTTCTTAAACAGGGAGGTTCAAGGTAGGGTTTCTCTGTCTTCCTGGTTGTCCTGAAACTCATTATGTTGTCTGGGCTATTCTGGAACTCACAGAGAATCACCAGACCCTGCCTCCCAAGTGCTGGGATTAAAGGTATGAGCTACCACCGCCAGACCTCACTATTTTTTTTTCTTAAGAAGGAAAATTAAAGAGGAGAAGAGAGAAAAGGGAGAGACACAGAATGAATGAGAGAATGAGTGGGTATACATGTTAAGGAAGGCCCTTTGTAAACACAAAGAAGTTTGGTGACTATTTTTATTGGCTGCTTATTTCTGATGACTAGGCATCTTTTCATGACAAACGCCAGATGGAAAACTGAGTTGAGAGTCACAAGCCAAAAATGATTTCATCATAAAATGATCGTTTACTCATAGTAATCCAGAAAAGACCAAAGCTCTACAGTGTTTTCACAATAACGTGTGTGTTGCCAAAGGCAGCATGAGTATACTTCTGAAAGTTTACATTCTAATCTTTGGGAAAAACTAATTCTTCTCATGTGATAAACACATAAAATTCCCATCTAATTTTTAAATTGGACTTTGAATTCCAGAAATATTCACCACCATAATATCACTTGCAGTTTTTCTTCTTTAGGGTTATCTCCAAAAACCTTGTAACAACACGGATTTTCTGAAAAGTGAGGTAAACAACGAAGTGGAAGAAACGGTGAGCTCTTCTCATTTTTATGTAAAGAAAGGCTGATTTTCGTTCCCCAACAGCTGCACACAACATAAAAAATAAACATTTTAATAAGTTTTATGAGACCTAGATCCAAAAATCAATTTAGTCTACAGTCCTTCCGATGACCACAGAGCTGCTCTAGATTGCATCAGGACACATTTGATGGTTATTTAGTGGTAATCAAAGCAGAAAAATCTGTCATTGAAATTTATGAGAGATTGATTCTAAACCTCGGTGCTACAGAGTCAAGAGCTTCAAGTTCCCGTTCAAGCCAAACACATTGTATTGTTTTTCCAGAGAGGGAAGATTAATAGCTGAAATTCATGACCTTTGACTTCTGACATAAGTCCTAGGAAGTGAAATGGAATTGTTAAAACTGGTGAAATCTTGTTTATTTTTCAAAACAGAATAACGAGCATATATCTAACACACACACTTTAAAGTCACAATTTTTCTCTCCTCTTTAGAATATATCCAAAGAATATATAATCTCGGATTTCATCACTTTCTAGTTCCACAGATTAAAGCCTAAAGTTGCTGATTCTCTGCATAGCACAAATTGTTTACAGGATGATGTCCACAGAGAAAATAAGCCATTATAAACTGAGGGTTTGTTTCTTCTGAGATTTTTTAATAGCCACTATTTAAGGCCACCCTGCAAAGGCATTACTTTGTAACTGCCCATTCAGAGTTTTCTTCAGCGACAGAGATGGATTACTCTGTTACACAGTAAACGAGCAATGATTAGACAATTTTTACAAAAGTTGGATATGTTTAAGTTCTTTGAAATAAAATGCACAGATTTATTATTGACCATGACCTTAGGCAGTAATTTATTTATCATGGTATCACTACCAAAATAAGGATGAATTTGTATCTAATTACAAGCTAATAGAACATAATGTGTTATATAACTCATAATACATTTATGATTATAATAAACTATCAAATGTATGTGAGTACCATGAAGAAATCAAATGAGTGAGTTTTAATTGTTTCCAAACATGCTTTCTCTAAAGGAACGATTACATTAATACCTGTACACCAGTGAGTGTGAAGTAAAGAGTCAATGGTCCATTTCACTCCAGGGCACAGAGCCAACTCATCAAGCTAAACCTTTCACAACCATTTAGGAATAAACTATCACATTTTAAGTCCTAGAGGAAAGAAAAATCCCAGGATGATAGGACTGAGAAGTAACAAGCTACATACTGATCAGTCAGATAAAAATCATCTTAAAAAACAATAAAGTAACTCTTGTTCACAGAACCCATTTCCTGAATAGAGCTGCACAATGAAACATAGGCAACACAGTTATTTAAAAAAAAATACAGCTAAATAGAGTCATGTACAAACTCCTTTTCCACCAGCTGTCTTTATCTTTATAGCCCTGAGATTCTGTCTCTGGGAAACGATTCAGCCTGTGGATTTCCCATATTTATATTCACTGGTTGATAAGGACAAGTCTAGTCTTGAAATTAAGTGAAAATCTTAAAAGAGAATTTCTATTTCAGAGTCTTCTTTTAGTTTTTCAGTTTGTTTGAGAATCTTTACAATGTCAGACTATAATTCACGGAGAAAAGGGGTGCACTTGTTATAATGCTGTTAATATTGAGAGTGTGACATTACTATATATTTATTTAAAGATGGGCTATTATAATTTTGAACATTCTAGTGTCGCTTCTTGAATTTCAACTCAAGATGTGTGATGAAGATACTGACTCACCTCCTTTACCTTCAGAGATGTACATGACAAAAGAAATCACACATCCATATAAAATAGTAAAAACAGGTAATACAAGAGATTAGGTGGTGATAATCATGATAGCAAATATTTCAAAGAGGCTTTATAATATTTGTAAGTAGATATATATGTCAATCATGGGCAAGGTAGAATTTGCTACATAGAGGATGATATGGATTATTAGAGTGAATACTCCTATTAGATACTGGAATAGATTTGTCACAGAGAATGCAATTACATGGAAGGAGGGAGAAGTAAAAAGGAAGGGAGAGAGAGGCAAGGGAAAGGAAGGAGTGTAACAGGTCTTTCTCTGTCCTGTCAACCAGCTACCAAATAGAGACAGAAAGATTTATCAATTAGCCCATGGCTTATGAATGGTCCTGACTAGCTGTTATAACTTAAGTTAGCCCATTTACATTAATCTCTGTTTTATCATGTCACATTACCTCTGTTTCATCTTGCTCCTCTTGTTTCTTCTCCATGCCTCCTGGCATCTCCTGTGAGCCTAGATTCTTCTCATTTTAATGTTTCTCCCCCCAAATACCATCTATACCTCTGGCCTAGCTATTGGTCATTCAGTTCTTCATTATGCCATATATGCTCACACAGTGTACAAATATCCCACAACATTCATCCTTTTGTCTAATCAATAAAGAAAGGTTTTAAACATACTAAAACAATATACAATAAGAACAATTATAAGGTAATAATAGTATTTACAATGTCCAGTACATTGGCAAATTCAAAGAAAATCCTCAATTATCTTTCCTGTCTTGGCGAGTACAAAGTTTTGTTCCTGATTTACCTTCTATTAAAACTAAGGAAGACTGTAACTATAACTATATGATCTTCAAACCCATAAGAGACATGGGGAGGATATAACATTACTTGAGTAAAGAGAAAGTGTTGAGCAAGCAACTTTCAAAATGAAGAAATGACATGGACATCTGGCTCTCTGGACAGTATTCCTGAAATGCCTTTGTAATCTTTAGCCTACAAGACAAGAATATCTGGCAAACTTTTCTGTGAAACAGGAAATTTTTGAAGGAGTGTCCTACCTTGTCTTGGCAAAGTTTGTCAATTGTCTTCTTTGTGTGTTCTGCTTATCTAATTTGGACAGCATATGTATGTCAGCAGTCAAGGCAAGGTCAATTTCTTGTCCAGTGGCTACAATAAAAGCAAACTAAGCTCTCTATGGAGGTTCTCTGATACCCTTTTTTTAAAGAAAATTGGTGCTACCAGGGGCTGACATGTTTCACTGTCATAAAAAGCCTTATATTATTAAAACATTTTAAATGCCATATTCTATAGATCTCTGAAGAGTTTGAAGACCATAAATTTAAAATATATCTATTTAATCTTGAAAACATATCTAACATGAGTATAAGTTTGAATATTATAGATGACTAACTACTAACCTGCCTTTTTATTTATCCTAAGTAGTTTTCAAGGACTAGAACTTTATGTTACATTTGTAAATGAGATGCATAGGTACAATACCTTAAACAAGAGTAGAAACTTATATACACTACAACAAAATTACCTTAAATTTGTATAAATATACCAAAATCCATACCAATGTAAAATATTTAAGACTAGAGGTTGTTCAAAAGTGGACTCAACAATCTACCCTTTTATCTCACCATTTTTTTTTACTATACCACCCTTTTTTTCTGTTCAGAATCTAAACTCCTTTGTTCATATTTTTCCTGACCATATTGAGTACACTTTGTAACCAAGTTCTGTAAATGATGACAATCATTTATAAGACATTAGACAACCAAAACCTACCTAGCCCATCTCTTGGAAATGTGGCATTGTGTTCTCTAGTCTACCTTCTGTAGTCTGGATGTGGGATAAATAATCTTTAAGGGACCTTGAGAAAATTAAGATAATGGTTAAGTCCTGGGAAAATTATGTTTTTGTTTTGTTTAGTTTTTGGTTTAGTATCTGTATGATGGGAAAGTATAGTGTTTATTTGAAGTCTTGGCTGGAAAATCTATCAGTCTAGAACATCTCAGCTAGCATCTTTGAAGTTGTTTTAGTTGAAGAATTTTAAGGAAACTGCAACAGAGGTAATGGTAAATCATAGGTTTAGGTAATTCTTACAATGTATTGGCATAGGGTGGGGTTATTCAGCACTTCCTGAGGGAGGATAGTGGACTGGTATTTCCTAGTAGGCTGAGAATTATTGTAAATAGGCCTCATGAAGGCAAATTTTTCTCTCTCCTTTTCTTGTAAAGGAATAATGAAGAAACAATTTTTTAAATCAATAACTATAAGAGGCCATCATTTTGGTAATAATGAAGACAGAGGAGTTCCAGATTGTAGAGGGCCCATAGGTTGTATTACCTTGTTGACAGCTCTCAGATCTGTCACCATTCTCAATTTACCAGATTTCTTTTTAAAAACAAATACAGGTGAATTCCAAGAGATTGTTGTTACTTTAATATGGTGAGCATCTAGTTGTTCCTGTTACAGCTGTTCTAAAGCCTGCAGTTTGTTTTCTGTTAAAGGCCACTATTTAATCCATATTGGTTTCTCAATTAACCTTTTAAACAATAGGGCCATTGGTGCCTCTAAAGGTTTGCTAGTTGCTTTGTGTTTTTGTACAGCCTGAATTGCTGGTGATCTTTGTGTATAGTACCTTATAATATCATTTCAAGAAATATGAGATTCTGGGACTGTGGGAATGTTAAGCTGAGTATTCCATTGCTACAGCAGGTCAGGACCCCATAAATTCACTGCTTTATTAGCCCCATACAGCCTCAGCCTTATTCTCTGTCCTTCTGACCCCATGCATTCAGCCCATCTGTGCTTTGTTTCACCTGAGATAGAGTTCTAATTCCTAGGAACTGAACACCTGCCTCCTTAAGAGGCCAATTTGGATGACAAGATTCTGGTGTAAGGATACTCATGTCTGCACACATGTATATCAAACACACAATTACAATGCCATTTATATGCACTCTTAGCTTTGGTCTTTGATAATTTATAGAAGTCTGTCATTATACACATTTCCCATTTTCTATTGGAATTTTTGATTCACCTGCCATGTTTATTCCATCATCCAGTGTTTTTTTTTTTTTTTCCGAAGCCTAAGATTTTTTAATTTTCCTAGTAAGACATGTCATTCATGGTGACTGGGAATAACAGGACCACTTTTGATTGGGGACTGGTACATTGGCCCCCCAAGGAGTTTCCCAATGGTATCAGGTTGTTTTTTCTGTCCTTTCTTGATCTGCATGTTTTAGTCCAATGTCAGCCTTTGCCATGACTTCTACATAATCCAGAAGGTTGATTCCTTTTAATTTTACCATTCCTAGAGGAGACATTATTTCTAAGAATTCCTTGTCTAAAATCCCTTCTGAGATGTCATATTCTACCACAATTAAAACATTTGGAATTTTGATGTCTCCTCATACCTTTAAAAATTGCTTTTCCTACCAAAGATTCAATAATACAGTCAAATGTCTCAATGTCCATTGGTGTTAATCTAACTTTTAAAAGTCCAAGTATCTTTTTGCATTCTAAGTTGGCATTTTGAAAAGCGAAAGGTTCAATAAGTACTAATATAGCATCTGGGTCTGTTACTCTTCTTTTTACAGCCTTTGTTAATCTTTATAAAAGTCACTAAAAGCTTCTCTCCAGCCCCGTGAAATTCTGGTATATGATTCAATTCATTTTCCTACTCTTGAATCCTGTCCCAAGCATTTAAGGCTATTTGTGGCATAAGGACAAGATTTGGTCATCATAAATTGCTTTAGCCTATGGGTCAGCATAAGTGTCCTCACCAACAATTTGATCTTGGGAAGTCTCAAGTCTTTTTGCTTTTCCCTGTTGTTCTAAAATGTTTGCTTCTTCCTGCAAATAACATTTCCACAGCAGTTGGGGCCCATCATCCAGCATCCAGAACTGCTGAAACTAATTGAAACCAATCATGTGGGGGTATCCTTAATGCTAGAAGCCCATGTCTTTATCATCTCACTAACAAATGTGGAATGCAAACCATAAGATACTACTTCTTGCTTAATTTCTTTTAGAACCTTCATTTCTATAGGAATCTATCTACCTTCTTTGTATCCTCTTGGGCATTTAGAACTTGATGCTTTGTCAGAGTAGATTACAGGGTAGGAACCTAAAACCCTGGGTAAGTCATCTCTGACAGGTACTGGCAATGTTATATTCTTTCTTTCTACCTTCTTTTCCTGCTTATCAACTCCAATAATTTTCTGAATCATTTCAAATATTTTTACTACTACTTCTAGCCTCTGGTCCTCATTCTGCCCATGTGATTCCAAAGTCAGAAGTTTTTCCTTTAAAGATAACATATTGTCCTTAAACATTATTTGGATAGAGTGCAGATTACCTTCCTGGATGGATTCTCTATCTGTTAATATATCATAACTTTTTAACAGATTTTGATTGTCAAATTCAACAGTATGAATTCTTTCAGATAATTTTTCAGTACCCTTTGACATTTATTGAATTTTGTCTGTAAAATTAATGTTACTCTTTTCAATATTATTAATTTTTCCAGGTAACTTTTGATTTTCAATGGTATTAATCCTGTCAGCTAGCTGTCCATTATTCATCTGTTAAGACTTCATCATTTCTAAAAGTGCCTCCTTTTTGGCTCTGTTATCAAACCATTTCCTTAAGGATATAATAAGAAGAAAAAATTGAGTCCCAATATCTAATAAATGGATGTATCACAATAACCATATAAGCATTGCAGAATACAATCCATAGTACTGGCAAAAAGGTTATTAAAATTTTGCATGCTAGTGTTGTGTGCATTATATAACTTACAAGATTTTTGATGTTATGAAAACTGATAAATTGTTTTAGGTGTAATAACTTTTTTGACCAGCAGGTGTCGCCGTTGCAGAGACACAACTGGTGGCAGAACAAAAAAGTCCTGTACAGTTTCTGCCTTCTGCTTTAGTACATGGAACAAGGAGCTCAGAACTCATGAGCAGGGAGCACAAAACCAGAAGCTGTACAAGTCGCATAGGAAATGCAGCAGTGGTGGGGGGAAATGTGCATGAGCTTATAATATTTCCAAGTCACTGCATACTTAGCTCTGCTGTGGTGGGGGAGTAGGTAAAAGCAAGCCAGGAGTGCAGGGGTGGGAGACCTTCTGGACCATGGACCATTTAAGGCTTTTGGACTGGTTCGCCTGGTAGGTGTGGAGTCACAGTCCACATAAGATACCAGATAAAGAGGGATGCTAAAAAGAAATTGAATATAATAAAGGGTTATTTATTTAGAAGTAGACGCACAGATCACAGTCCTCTGCACGAATGGGAAATACAACAGCCGGAAGAGAAATGGAGCATGCAGTTTACATCAGCATGCGTAAGTGGGTGGGTAACTTAAAGGCTACTGGCTGAAGGATTTCTTATAGCACCACATTAGTTTAGAATTAAATATAATAAAGGGTTACTTATTTAGGGGTAGACTCACAGAACACAGTCCTCTGCACAAACGGGGAACAGGAACTGAATCCAGTAGCTAGGGGAGAGAGTGCTGTACAAGTTTTACAACTGCATTTATAGTATAAGAGACCATGCCCAAGTGGGCTGGTCTCCTAAAGACTATTGACGGAAGGAATTTCCACAGCAGAGGGTTTTTTTTTTTCCTTTCTGGTGCCCTCCATACACTCTGATGTTTACATTTCTTTTGACTCCTGCAGGATATTCTGAGCCCCCAGAGGAAGGATTTGATGGAGGTATCCAATTTATAACTGACAGTTCTAATGTTTCTCACACTGAATAATGTCAGGCTGTGGGTCTCTGTATTTGTTTCCATCTGCTGCAGGATGAAGTTTCTCTAATGATGGCTGAGCAAGGCACTCATCTATGAATGTAACAGAGTGCCATTAAGATTCATTTCATTGATTTTTTTTTTTTTTTTTTTTTTTTACAGACAGCAGCATTAAGTTTTACTCTAGGTTCCTGAACTTTCTAGTCATAGAGACAGTGTTTCTCTGTATCTTTGAAACCTGTCCTGGGACCAGCTGCTGTATCTCAGGCTGGCCTTGAACTCACAGATATCTGTCTGCCTCTTCTTCCTAAGTGATGAGATTAAAAGATGTAACACCATTACCCGGATTCTAATTATAGATTCATAACCACCCAATGTAACACCATTACCCAGCTTCTAGTCTTAGATTCTTAACCACCCAATAGAGTTGCTTTCCATCTCATTGAATGTGCCTTATGACATGTCAGATATTGGTATTGAGCTACCATTGTCCTATCATATATTACAATTCAGACATCATTTTAGATGAAAAGGTATATGACTAAGCTGATACTTAGATTTCTCCTTTAGTAGCCTGCAGAGTACCTTTCTATCCATAAAACTCTAGAATATAGAAGTTAGGACTATCTGTAGACAACAGCTTGAGTTACCCATGTTCAATGAATTGTGTAGGTACTGTCTTCAACAATGAGACCTTATGTTAGTTTGTGTAGAACATCATTTTTCTGTTGCTATATTAAGACATCATGATCATGGTAACGTAAGGAAGGAATAGTTCTTTTGGCTTTATGGTTCCAACTTAGTGTTCATGATAGCAGGGAAGCAAGGCAGCAAGTAGCAGGCATGGAAGCTGGAAGCATAAACTGAGAGTTTACATCATGAACCATAATCATGAAGCATAGAGAAAGCACTGAGAATGTCAGGAGGCTTTAAAATCTCTAAGCCTAATCCCAGTAAATTATCTTTTCCATCAAGACCACACCTCTTCAGCACTTGGGAGGCAGAGGCAGGTCAATCTCTGTGAGATGGAGGCCAGTCTAGTCTACATGAGCTAGTTCCAGGACAACCAGAGTGACCACATCTCAACCCTCCCCCCCCCAAACACAAAGACCACACGTTTCCTAATAATATCAACAACTTGGGACTGAATGAGAAAAGTGAGCCTCTGATGGACATTCAACATTCTCATTCAAACCACCACTTAATGCTTATAAATTGAGAGAAGTGACAAATCTTTTCAAACAATGAGGAACCTCTCATTACTGGCTGGCTTTGTAGGTCAACGTGATATAAGTAGAGTCATCAGAGAGGAAGGATACTCAGTTGAAGAAATGCCTCCATGAGATCCAGGTGTAAGGCATTTTCTTATTTAGTTATCAATAGCAATCATACTAGGTGGTACCTACCTGGGTTACTGGTTCTGGGTTCTATAAGAAAACAGTCAGTGGGCGGCTCCTTTCCAGTGCCTGGTATCAGTTTTTTCCTTCAGGATTCTGCCGTTTGAGCTCCTGTCCTGACTTTCTTCACTGATCAACAGTAATGCTGAAATGTAAACCAAATAAACCCTTTCATCCCCAACTTGCTTTTGGTAATGGTGTTTTGTTGCAGCAATAGAAATCCTAACTAAGACACCCTCATAGCTAGATTAAGGTTTTTATTAAACATAGGGAAAATGGTGTTAGTTTGATGTCTGTGAATTGAAAAAACAGGTAACATAACAATTAAACCATTCTGGAATAAACATTTCATAAACCTGGGTCAATGAGGGAAATCAAAATTCAGTGGGCCGATTCATGGTAACAATTGGGAACAATTCTATTTGGGCAACTGAAGTCATGAATATCAGGGACTGGAATAGAGTAAGGAAAGGACAGGCATTACTAAGACAATGTAGTGTATAAGAGGTATTATTTGTGAAAATGTACAGTCCTACCACAGAAATATTAAGAAAAATGTTAATTATTCAGTGACAACAAAAATGCTTCAGCAACTTTAATAAGTTCTGTGATGGAATGGAACCTTTACAAACTAAGCAAAGTTTTTCCTATATGAATGATTTAGACTGACGTAAAAATCAGGTTCCTAAAGTGGTAAAGCAGTAAAAATCAGCTGAGGGAAAGAAAGAGGAGACAATGAGACGTATCTTGGTTATTTAAAATCAACTGTCACTACACAAAGACAAACAAAAGCAAAAGCACATGGATAGTCAAAGTCAGTCCTTGTGCGTTTCAAAGTTTTCAAAGCCTGAACAGAAGTTCACAAAGGGTTTCAAAAGAGGAAGTCAAAAGCGCAGCTGAGTAAGTTTATCTGTTACAGCAGTACAAAATTTTCTATCCAGGGCCTGCAGTGTGCATTTCTCCCATAGTGGTGGACATGGTAACACACGCTGGCTCTTTTCTAGAGATGAATAGGACCAATGAAGAGATGAGGCCAGAGCACTGATAAGAGCTTGGTAGGTTAAGGGTTTGTCTATCTTGTTAATTTTGTCAAAAAACAAAACAAAACAAACAAACAAAAAACACCTCTTTGGCTCATTGATTCTTTTTATTGCTTTCTTTATTTCTATTTTATTATTTAAGCCCTCATATTATTGCTTATTTTCTGACATCTACTTCTCCTGGATTAATTTACTTTTTTTGACCTAGATTTTTCAGATGTCTTGTTAAGTCACTTGTGTGAGAATTCTCCAAGTTTTATATGTGGGAACTTTGTACTATGAACTTCCCTCTTAACACCGCTTTCAAAGTGTCCCGTACATTTGATATGTTGTGCATTTATTTTCATTGATCTCCAAGACAGGAGCTTGGACAACCAGGTGACATTGCAGCCTATTTCCCAAATGCTACAAGCCTGGCAGAGTGGCAAAACCAGACCAAATGAGCTGCTGAGTTTTTGGTGATGATGCATGAGAGCCCATGGCAATTCCCCTGAGAGAGGTCATAAGTTTTGACCAAATGATTGATTAAAATGATAATACACTTTAATGTTAAAGTTTCCTTAATTCCTTTATTACTGTTCTTGAAGTTGTTATTGTTTTTTCCTTCCATTTTCAGAATGATCAGTTGACATGTACTTGGAATAAATGGGAGTAGGATCTCAGAGATCACCTGCACCCTATTCAAAAATTAGGTTTTATTAGGTAAAACAGTCTTCAGATATTTACATTTTTTTTAAAAAGAAGGATCTGTAATAAGCCTCAAAAGAACAGGTAAATAAAATGAATGACTACCCTGCACATGTGGGAAAAGACACTCTTAAAAGCCAAAACAATGCTGAATGAGATTCCCAGTACAAGATACTTGCAAGGCACTCTTTCTGCTTCAGGCCCATGGTTCAAGATGTGGGCCCTCGGGTTTCTGTGTTTGTTGCCTTGCTTCCCCATCACATTGGACTGTGATCCCCCTGGGAAACTTAAATCCAAATAATCTCTCTCTCTCTCTCTCTCTCTCTCTCTCTCTCTCTCTTTCTCTCTGAAAAGATATTAACACATTTTCTTAACCAAATATTATGTGCCTATAAAATTGTGTCTTAATTATTTTCTCAAAATATTGCTGCTATCAGTCTTGGACATGGAAAAAAAAAACTCAGTGATTACTTCAGAGATTCACAACCAGTCCATAGGCTGAGAGAGAGTGAGCATTGCTATTATGTAGTGGCCCAATACTTGGTTGTTGATCAAAAAGGTATCATCTTCATCCAAAACTCACAAACATCTCAGAAGAAGAGGGAGAAAAAATGCAAGTGTGAAAGGAATGGATTGGTTGTGTAGATTTTTACTCCAAATTGAAACATTCCGTCCTAAAAGGAGAATCAGAAGATTTAAGAATCTAACAAAAACTACTAGACCCAGAGACCCAGTAATATTAGAAAGATACACAACTCTTGGAGCTATTTCCATAATTTGCTATCAAGGTAAACATTTTTTAAAATGCTGGTAGTTAGGAGTTTCTTTGGTGGCACTTTCTAAAAGATGGACATGAATGCAGCTTCTGTCAATCATCACCCATCATGTAGCTGCTTTGAATTGTCTCTCTTCCTGTAGGTAGCCCTGTTAAGCTTATTGGTTTACCAACATGAACTTTGGTGAAGTCATTTCTTTCTTCTGCATTTGGTGTCCCATCCTGAGTGAATAGATATTTGTTTGCATAGCCTCAGAAAGTTATACATATCAGTATTTAAGCCAAAATGGGACACTGACGACTCATACAGGAAAAATACAAACATAACCAGAAGAAGTTGCAACTCTTGGATCTCCAATAAAGAAATGGGCAGCTTTAAAACCACCACTTTTGCAGCAAAAGCAGAACAAATAATTACAAATCCGTGTATCTTTGTATCTTGTTTCTATAATTAACAGCAAATTGGCTTGTGTATTATCATGTCTATTTAAAGAGTAAATTTCAGTTTTGGACAATATCAGAATAAAAATGTATCACACAATTGATCTAATATCCAGATTGCATCAGTTTCTGTGAGAGATTTTCATGGTCAATTTAAATAAGTTCAGAAACATCTAGAAAACACTCTTTTGGCCATGTTTGTGAAAGTATTTTCAATGAGGGTTAACTGAAAAGGAACAAGACACCATAAATACACATGAGATAATTCTATCATCTGAACTGTAAGTGGAAAAAAGAAATGAGCTGGACACTTGCATTCATCTCTCTGCGGTGCCTCCTACTCTTGCCTCCATCTTGTCCTGTCATCTGAATTATATCCTCTGATTTCAAGTCAAAATAAACAATTCCTTCTTCACCTTTGCTCTTGTCTGGTGTTTTGTCACAGAAAGGAAAAAATAAAACTAGTACAGAAAATGGTGCTAAATAGGTAGGTATATTGCTGGGATAAATAAATGATTGTGTGGTTTGTTGACTGGCCGTGGAGGCAAAACTGAAGAGTTATTCAGAAGCCTGAGAATAAAGAATTCTATAAGCAGACCCTAATGGTGATTCTTCTGGAACTGGGAAGACCAGAATTCATTCCCATTCATGAAATTTTAGAAAGAAGCAACAATTCTGCTGTTAACATGCTACATCATGGCAGAGAAAATGTCCACATTCTTGCTGTGTTATGAGAAGACAAGTGAGGGAGACCGAATTCAGAATTAAAGACGTAATTTGTTTACGTAGGACATTTCTGCACCGAATAATGTTTAGTCAGGGCCATGCTTACTACGTACAGGTCCTTTCCAGATCCACAACAGGCAAGAGAAAATATGGAAGAGAAGTATATAAAAAATGGGAAATCTGGACAAGAAAAGAACATGGACAAGTTTAAAGTAAACAAGCTGTTTACTGAGAAAGAGGGTGTGATATTACTATCCTTATCTAGAAGAAAAAGAGTGTTTTACATTGAGGCAGTAGCACTAGTACTAGACGGAAAGATCCTATGGACTAAATTTTCCAACTTTTGAAAACATAGAGAAGTGTAAAACGAGGAAGTTGAAAATGCAAAGGGATGGTTTTCTTGCTTGGAGACAATCACCAGGGAAAGTGTTTCCCCAGATTCATCCACAAGGTTCATGATGTGTCGACCATGTGCAGAACTGCAGTGGTTTGTTTCCTCTGTAAATTTGGCAAGATTTAGAGTCACATAGAAAACATAAACAAGGCAGTGGTTGTGAAGGTATTTCCATAGACAATTAATTGAGGAGGGAAGATCCACTCTGAATGGGAGTGGTATGATCCCTTGGACAGGACCCTGTTAAATAAAAGTCTTGTAGCAATCTCAGCACCAGTATATGTTTTTCTATACTCCTTGACTATTGAAACAATATGACCTAATGTGCTCACCACCACACCTTCCCTGATATGATGGATAGACCCTTAAATTGTGAGCCAGAATAAACCCTCCTTCTCTAAGTTTTTTTTTTAATATAGGTATTTTGTCACAGCAAAGAATAATGGCTGTTACCACAACTACTTTCTGCTTTCCATACACTTCTTTTATTTCATAATTAGCCCTGTAGGTTTTCTAGAATCTTTTATAATGCCAAGTAGTATTTTATACACTGCTCCTATGCACTATAGTGTTTTAAATGTTTAAGATAATTCTGATATACTGAATGTCCTTGGCAGCAAACAAGACAATGTTCTTTACCTTGTGGCTTTTCATTTTTTCTAAGATATATGCTACAGCTCTGGTGTATGGAGCTCATAATTTCACAAACTGTATAAAGTAACAGAGTTGAAAGAACTCTGTTTTATTGTAGGGCTTTAAGTAATGTAAATGTATCTAAGATTTCTGTTTCATCCCATTTGCCTCGTTTGATCAACGGATGAAATTTACTAGCTGATCAGAGACCTAAGAAAAAGTAATTATTATTATTAACAGCAAGACGAGAGATTCAGGGTACAGAACAAAATGAAACACACTTTAAATTAATTTAATGTTGGCAAAGAGTCTGGAAAAGTAAGGGCTGTTTATTTATTCTGGCTAACAAATGAGACAAAACACCACAACCTTCCTTGGTCAATTGCATTATAAAGCAGAATATATATAGCAAATTAAGACACCAATACAAGCTGCTTAAATTGAAATCAGAGTCTTACATGGCACAATGATCTGTAGCTTTATAGCAAAACAACTAAAGGTAAATAACTGAAATCTACGAGAGTCAAGCTGAGGAATTACATGGTAAGAGTCAATGAAGAAAAGTGTTCTGTGTTCTTGGAAATCTGCACTTTCATTCTCACTATTAAGGCTGCAACAAAGCAACGTGCTGCGATTCACAATTTGACTGAGTAATCTTCTACCCTCCCAAACTTCCTTGTGTGCATATAAGAGCAAAATTACAGGGAGAACCTGTGAAAGTAGATTACCCAGGTATATCTCTGAGTAGTTATTACTATGGGAATGAGAAATAAAGCCATTAACGTATTGCAGCTATATATATATATATATATATATATATATAATGAAAACATAATAATCTGTATTTTAATCATGCAATGCACAAGATCAAATATTCTCAACCTTCTTTGAGTAACCTATGCATTTCAAGTTTGTGTAATATATTATTTTAGTAGTTGCTGTTTTTCTTTTTTGTTTCCTTGTTTTTAGTGATAGTGATTAAGGAATTTGCTTTGCTTTGGCCCTGATACATTTTTGGTGAAGTGTTAAGACATGTTGGGAAACTCTACCCCTATTATGTGTTTACTTCGGTCCACAAGTGTTCTGTGCAAGCATTGTCTTTCAGCAATCTTTTGTGGTTCAGCTTTCTCTTGTTGCAGCAGAATACATGTGATAATCAAATTATAGTGATGGAATTTTTATTTTTGGCTTAACATTGGAGACTGCCATTCACGACAAGGTGACCCAGTACTTTGGAGCCTATAGTGACACGTAATATGACAGGGAACTGGGTAAGAAGAGAACTGGGTAAGACTGCAATATTATCAAGGGCATCGATGACTGCCATCTAGGTGTTATCTTTAAAAAAAAGTTCCACTGCTGTTGGCTAGGGCTCAAGCATTTAAGAGCAGGGACTTGGGGATGCTTATTCAAACCATAACTTTTTAAAAAATTTATCTAACACCAAGGACTATTGACTATTGTTACTGTATTAGTGTCCCAGTGTTATACACACTCAGTAAAATCAACTATTGTAGTTTGAATAAGGAATGCCCCTGTACATTCAGCATTCCAACAATTGGTTCTTGGTGGTACTATTTTTGGAGGTTCAGAAGTTTCAGTCTTTCTGGAGGAAGTATGCCACGGGGGAGGGGTGGGGAGGATATTGAGAATATATAGCCTTGACGTACTTTCAATTTGCTTTCTTTGTTTCATTATTGTGATTAAAGTTGTGATCACTCAGCTTCCTGCTACTGCTGCGATGCTTGCCATGTGTTATGCCTCCCACCATGATGGATTCTTACCTGTCTGGACCCACAAGCTCAAATAAACTCTTTTTTTCTTATTCCTTCCTTAAGTCATCTTCTTTCATGGTGTCTTAGCACAGCAACATAAAACTAACTAATATATAGGTTGGTTCTAAGAGTAGGGCTCTCTGTAAAGAAACTGATTTTGATTCTAAGAGGAATGAGGAAGAGCTTGAAAATTTGGACTAAAAAGCAGTTGATCATTGTAAGCAGACCTTAGGGGCCATCCTAGTAGGAGCCTGGAAGCTAATAATACTGAGGGAAAGGCTGGCTGTCAGAGTCCAGCTCAACAAGTTTCAACAGGAAGCAAGGACTTCATTAACCAGTAGAGAGAGGACAGTCCTGTGATATTTTGGCAAATAATCTCACTGCATCCTGATCTTGTTCTAATAACTTGCCTGAAATTTAATTTTAAAATAATGAACCAATTTCTCTGTCTCAGGAAATTTAAGACTGTATAACCTTGAGTATGTGGGATTTTATTACTGGAATGGTTATACGGGAATACAATGAAAAAGAGGAAGTGAGGCATAAATATAAAATGTACAGGTTAGAGAGAGAAAAATATAGGAAGCTTACAGTTACAGCCAAGCTACATGCTGGAAGAGAGGTTGTAATTTTAATAGGATTAGCATCATTAAAGAGAGGTCTGCATTACCCTAGAAGAAACAACAAACAAACAAACAAACAAAAACTATCTTCAGGACAATTCATCACCTAGCTAAGCTTCTAACTTCAGAAAGAGAATCTATACCAGCAAGAGATTTTTGTTTCTTTTGAAAACATGACTCTTATTACCTCCTTCTCTTAACTTCTGATCTGCCTCTAGTGTGCATGTCACAAGATACTTCCTGAGCTCTTCCGCTTTGGATTTCTCTCACAGCACCTTTCCTCCACATCCAGGGCTGTAGCCCAAACAGAGCAATGGCAATACTCTATACTTCATACTACAAAAACATTCATCTATGAATCTATAACAGTGATGTTTTGAGAACCAATATCTACTGAAGCTTGCTCAGAGTTTCAGATGTCTGAGAAAAACAGGCTTCACGTTGACAAACCCTTAATGATTAAAGTCCTCTGTTAAACACCAATCAATAAATAGAATGCCTTGATTGCATTCATGCAGACTAAGAACACGAAAAGAAGGATCAAAGCTACAACAATAATACAAAAAATAAAAATGTAGATACTATCACGATGGAGAACAATTTATGTTTAAAACCTTGAACAAAAACAAATGTCTTGAGTAGAATGCTAGTGCAAAAAGGAGATCTCCAAATAAGATGATCTTGGAGACATTCTGGGTTGTTCTATACCATCAAGCATGGGAGCAACACAATGCACTTCAAGTACAAATACTCCACTTTTATTAGTATTTGTATGTGTATTTGTAACTGAAAAGGATGTAAGAAACGTAGGTTTTAGCAAGCATTCTATTGCTGCTTTCTACACATTGGCCTATAAAACGTTTTCTCAATCATTAATACAATGAAACAAGAGCAGCAAGAATTTGCCAATCCCTCTACTGCTTATCAAGTTCATATAAAATTTATAGGGAAATATAGATCTATCTTCATAAATGTATATAAATTCAAATCAAAGATTATCTAACTTTCCATGCAAATACTCCTCAAGATAAATTATTCCCACTGTTAATAATTTCCTATGATTTGCCCTCTGTTTGTCCTGCCAAAATTCATTGAATTTCTTCTCTCCTTTTTCATCAAGATATAAAAACATAAGTAAAGCTTTGCCCTTTTATGAATTTCATGCTTAGGAAATTATCTAATCTTTGTTTCTATTCTACGTGTATTTCACATGGCAACTTCATGTAATCTATCAGGTTTTACTCAAAACAAAACAGTAGATCAGAGTAAAGAATAGCGTTGTGTTTGCATTTAAGCATTCATTCAATTAGGTGAGTGAGTTTTGGAAAGTAATTATTACTCTTAACTAACACCTCAAATGATGCTAAAACACAGTGGGCTGAAAACTCCTCCATCCTGAGTGTCTCCTGCAGGATTTACAATGACATAGTTCTCCTTTTTAGCAGATTAAACCTTAAATTAAATACCACTCCCTTTCCTTTCTCCGTAGAGGGAACAAATTGGCCCCACATGCCCAGAGTTGAGAAGACCTGATAAAAAACAGAGTAGTGTGAGAGCTTCCCAGCTTAAGAGGCATCACAGGGCTGAGTCAGATGGGATCAACCATCAATTCCCCTTAAGGTTTTACATAAAAAAGATGTAAAATACAGCAGATTTAAATATATGAAGGAATTTTTTATATACTATGTGAAACTGACTGGATGCCAAAATTGTGCATTTCTTTGCTGTGCAAGCACTTTATAGGGAATGTGCTTTTTATTTTGCTTTTACATGTTTGTTATGCATCTGTTTTGTAAGAGTTTCTCCAAGTCTAGGTAATAAAAATTTTTTAAAATGCATACAAATGGCCATGATTAATGCATTAAGCAAACTATGGTTCTATACATGTGATAGGCATAATAGTCTTTCTATATATTTCAATATAGCTAAATATGTGTCCATTGCTCTTGTTTCCACAAATTCATTGTAACAGCACGTCTTTCCATGGGCCTAGTCTAAAAGTCATAGAACAAACAGTCCTTAGTTTTGTAGACCTGTTTGGCAGGAAAATATTGAGTCTGTTTCTTATTTATTACTTGGCATTGGTGTCTGTATTAAGAAATTACTTCTCCATAGGAATCTAAGAATGTACAATTCATACAAAAAACTCGACAATTATTAGATTATCATTTCGAATGAGATACATGCATTGATCACTACCCAAATGAGACTGACTTTATAGAAAACGTTGATTCTTAAGCTAATGTGATACTTTCCAATGCAGTACAAGGAAATCCATTTTAAAGTACTTTGTAAGCAGTGAGTGAAAGAGCAAGGTTCTTAATAAGTTGTCAGAATTAGAGTCTGGTTTTCAGGCTATTTAAATGTGAGTTTTATCAACTGTGAAGTAATATACTCGTGATATTTTTATAGAAAAAAGGCATAAAACTAAATAATCTAAGAACAGTTGTATGCTTGTGTTTTTGTCGAGGTTTGACAATGACTAACCCTAAGAAATTTTTCTTTGAGTTATGATAAGATATTATATTTATTAAATGACACATAATTTAATGCTTGGTTATTGATTTACTTGCTTACATTCCTTTATTTTAGTGAACATAGGTACTATTTGGCCTAAGTAACAGGCATATCAGAGAAAAGCATTGCAACTATATTTATGGAGAGACCTAGCGAATGATGAGCAAATGAGAAAGAAATAAAATTGCATCAAATCTTTATCCATGAATTAAAAGTCTTTATTTTTACATATATTATATGGATTTTAAGAATGTCACACAGGAGTACTGTATTTCCATCATTTCCACCCTAAGATCCTCCCCTTTCTATACTCTCTGCCTCCCACTCACTCAAATTCATGACTTCTTAATTATCATTCTTACATATTAAATCATGTGGGTATATAAATATAACTTGCTGGGTTCAGTTAATGTTGCTTGGATGCATATGTGATTATGGTGTAGAATGGAGCAGCGGGCTGTGTCCCACTACCCGGCTAGCTTTACCCAAAATAATTACACGGAAACTGTATTCTTTTAAATACTGCCTGGCCCCTGGCCCATTATCTGTAGCTTCTTATTGGTTGATTCTCTTATCTTGCTTAAACCCATATTTAGTAATTTATATAGCACCACAAGGGGTGGCTTACCAGGAGAGATCTTAACCTGCATCCATCTCGGAGAGGAGAAGCATGGAGACTGCATATGGCGACTGCCTGAAGTGTCTCCCCACTCCTGCTACCCAGCATTCTGTTCTGTCTACTCTGCCTACCTAATTTTCTGTTTTCTCAAAGGGCCAAGGCAGTTTTTTTATTAATAAAAGTAACACATAGACACTCCTCCATCATTATGGGCTATTTTAAATAATTCAAAAAGATTATACATTTCTTCTTCTATAGGCTCTTTGGTAATTTGAACTCATTTTTTAAAACTAGTATGCCAACATGAGAAATTAGAAAACAGAAGAGAGATAAAATAGAGGTTTTAATATATTATTAAATATATGTTTTTTTTCATTTAGATTATTTTGGTTGTATTCATGATTAAATTCCACACCCAGTTTATCATAGACCCATAGCTAACAGTGTATTAAAAGGAATGTGGTCATTTTATATACATTGCAGTTGGATTGATTATTCTACATAGTCTAAATTTAGTCTGCTTCACAAACTGATAAACAGTAACATCAAACTTATTTGCAGAATTTTCATTTGTATGAATAATTTATTCACATTTTTCAAGAAATTAAAATTAAACTGACTCATCTTCCAGCATGAAAATTGTCATGTGTGTCTTGTATCATGTATCTGCCTGTACACATGTACACACATGTTCTTCTTTAGAATAAATAGTCATTTTAAGGATGGTATATCTGATTTGGTCAAGGTCTAAAATCAACATTCACGAAATACCCTGTGGGCAAGCATCATTTTCCGAATTATCCTTTAAAAAGTACTTGGCAATTTCTTCTAGCTGTTGCAGAGAATTCTTTGATTAAAGTTGTCAGGAATCCTGTGAATGATTATTTACCACAGCTCCACAGTCCCTCACTCATTAAGCCAATTACAGAAATATACTGGGTTAGTTCTTTCTTATATGAAATGAACCACAATTGACATGGTGGGTCCATTTCAATGTTGCTCAAAAGTTGAAGAGATACAAAATTAACATTTGTTCCAGATTTTTATTTTGTACTTTGTCTAGAAAAATTCTTAAGAAATCAATCCCCCTTCCCTTCTTTCCAGGTTGAAAGGACATGTCCTATTCCATAGTGCAAAAGACCTCTTTATGCCTTGTATTAATAGTGTGACAAGCAAGTAAACAAGACAAAGCTAGAAAAATTGAGGGTATGAGTGTGGCATCTGCCTAAAGTTTCAGTACTTTATCCTCAGCTATTTCTCAAAAAAAAATAAATTAATAAAGCTTCTACTCCCCACCAATACCACACACTCTTTTTTTTTTCCTCATTTTTTTTTTTATTAAAGATTTCCTTTTTTTTTTTTTTTTTTTTTTTTTTTTGGTTTTTCGAGACAGGGTTTCTCTGCAGCTTTAGAGCCTGTCCTGGAACTAGCTCTTGTAGACCAGGCTGGTCTCGAACTCACAGAGATCCACCTGCCTCTGCCTCCCGAGTGCTGGGATTAAAGGCGTGCGCCACCACCGAAGATTTCCATCTCCTTCCCTCCTCCACCCCTCTCCAAGACAAAGAGCCATCAGGGTTCCCTTCACTATGTTAAGTCCAAGGTCCTCCCAGCTCCTCCTAAGTCCAGGAAGGTGAGCAACCAAACTGACAAGGCTCACAGTGAGCCCGTCCATGCTGTAGAGTTCATGTTCATTGCCGTTGTCCTTGGTTTCTCAGTCCTCCTCCGCTGTCAGCCACATTCAGAGAGTCCGGTTTAGCCCCCTGTTCCATCAACAGACAAGTTATTGGTTCAATAAATCTTAAATTTGGAACAGATTCACCTTTGACAACTGGACCATTTATCTTCAAGTTAGTTCCATCACTAAAAAGCAGACAAAGGTCTTATGAGTTTTCACTATTGCCAAAGACAATTGCCTTCACGGGAGGGCTATTAGCTACATGTTTTTATAGGGCAGTGAATGACTGGTTCCTTAGCTATCATTGGATAGAAGAATTACTTGGGAAAGAGAAAATGCACATATGTTTAAAACTCTTGTTAGGATCTCATGAGGATATTAATTTCAGAATAATAAAAAGTTTTGATGATAAGATCTCAGAAATTAAAATATATTTTGAATAATTAAATGTTGTCTTCAGATCTGAAGCGGGCATGTTATGAGTTAGTTTACACATAACTTTACTTGAGACTTCATTTTTTGAAAAAAATTCAAACAATTTTGTTTTTCATTATCTGGTGAGAATACATATATATGTATTTTTAATCAATTATATTTAAGACCATTATTTAATTATATGTTTTAATACTTTCAAAAGGTTTCAGACTGGATTGTATCCTGAAGACAACTGACCTTGATTTGAGGTATTTGTGAAATGGGTACTGAAATGAGGGATATGTCCATGATCAGAATTTAATATAAAGTACTGTTTTTGCATCATTTGTATACCTCAACTACTCACTCCAACTCTTACCATGCACCCACTCTCTTTCTAACTCATGACCTTATTTTCTATAATTATTTCTCTGTGTCTCTCCATTTCTGCCTGTCTCTATTTCTCTTTCTATGTCTCTAATATTTATATTAGACACAGATATTATAAATATTACACATATGGTATATATTATACGCACACATATATACAAATATATACATATACACCTATCTAGTCTTTAGTATTAAAACTATGTACAAAGGCTTAGAGCTGACCACTTGGGACTTAATAACCTATAGTAGGGCTTGCCTTTGGAGAGTATATAATCTACCTTTCTCAGAAACCATTGACTACCTTCGTTGACTGCTGTTCATCCTAGGGTAGGGCCTAGTGAGTATCCCCTGATCTATATTGATTTGTCTTCTTGTGTGTCATTATGCTAGTTTTGTTTTCCTCAATCTATATTGAGGAATTTCATGGGATCAGTATTCATGTTATGTCTAGAAAAATTATATACCAGGATGTATTCTGGTTCTGGCACTTCCAGTCTTTCTGATCCTGCTTCTGCAAATGTCCCTGAGTCTTAGGTATAGGCTTTGTATATGTACCAGTTTGGAATGGGAACCCACAATAATGTATTCTCTGCATTGTGAGCAGGTGGGGATCATTTAATTGCTGCCATCTCCTAATAACATAGTGCTTTGACGAGGGCTGAGAGCTACACTCATCTCAGGATTTAAGGATAGGTATTTAAAAGACACTTGAAAGCTATCTTGACTTAGGAAAATGACACTTTTAGGGTTTTCTCTTAGGTCTATGTCATCTCCAGGCACAGTTAAGTTTATAATACCAGGAATAAATCTCCTCCTACTGAGCAGACCTCAAGTTTAATTAGATCACAGTTGGTTACCCAATTGCTTCTGGTTTTTTATATCCTACTCTTTGTTTCAAGGGTTCGTATTATCTGACTATTCTTTTTCTCTCTCAATTTCTCTTTTTCCATTAAAAATTTTCTTTACTTTTTGAGATTATCATATAATTACATCCTTCCTTTCCTTCCATTTCCTCTCCAAACCCTCCAATAGATCTTTCATTGATTACTTTAAAATTTATGACCACTTTTTTATTAATTGTTATTACATTCATCTTCCTAATATACGTATTATGTATGCCATATACACATACATGTATGCACATCATACACATAAGTATTGTGTCATTATACATTCATATTCTTAAACTCATAAATATAAATATAATGCTCTATATATACTCTCTCTCTCTCTCTCTATATATATATATATATATATATATATATTTAAAATGTTGCTTTTATATATGATTTCAGGGCAGACAATTTGGTTTGTGGCAACCAACTGATAAGTTCTTACCTATTGGAGACTTTCTCCCACTCTCAACATTCCTTTTATGCTCACTGTTCTTTATGTTGGGCTGATGACTGTGGATTTCTCCATTTACATGACAATATCTACTGTTATCATCTCTGTTCAGCTCATGTATAGACAGTCATGTTGGTCAGACTTCATAGGTGTGGCTTTTGATATTTCTGGGAAAAATAATCTCATAACAGCAAACTCACTGGTCCTCTGATGCTCTTACAAGGTTTACAAGTCATAAGAATGTTGCAAGGAGAAAAACCACCTCAGTTATTTTTAAAAGCCCCCACTTACTCATATTTCTGTATTATTTTTACCCTTGCATTCTCTGTTTCATCCAGAAGCTTTCAGAAATGTGAAATTAGAACAGTTGCGACTTGAAAAACAATCACATTGTTTGATTTGACTTGTCAAAACAGGCAAACATATTCTTGTAGAAACAACTGATTCTGTTTTAAATATGTTTTGCTGGAATCCACATGACTGTCTAGCAGCAAGACCTCCAGGCAAGTTGATGTATTTATTGTTCAATCAATCCCAATATCGTAGCTCTGTTCCGCGTTAGACTAGGCAGCTTTGGTGTCTCCCATCACCAAAAGTCACTACTTTTCACAATTTGGCAAATGATGCAGGCCCAGCAGCAAACAGAAATTGTTATGAACTTTAAACAGTCCTATTGGTGAAACACAATTCAAATAGCCATCTGTGATGATAATATTAAAAATCGCAAACTTGACAATAGGCAAGTGTACTGAATAATTAAAATAAGTTGTCTTATGATTTTTGAAATCAAATTACTTCTTGTAAGTACTTATTTAGCTAAGAACTTTTGATGAGTTGAATAAAAACTGTTCAGAAAAAGCTTACTCAATGATCTGTTTTTCAGAGACACCAGAGGAATGAAAATTCTCAGGAAGAAAGAGGGTTTGAGAAGTTTCACAAGTCTGCAGCTCTTGGTGTGGGGGAGAAGTGAAATAGGACTTGACTAGCAGACTCAGAGGCACAGATAGCTATATCAAAAGGTCACTCATTGACCTGTGACCCCATGACCAGGAACATAACATCCTACAAAGCAACTTACACCACAAGTGCAGGGCAATGATATTCTGAGTAATCACATGTCTAGCTTGCTGTGATGGAAAATCTTTTAGGCAATCTGATCAAAGCTTTTGCATAGGTTAGTGTCCTGGGCCTTAGAACAGAGAGGAGGTATTTGAGAAATAAAGACAAAACCATTTAGGCACATGCACACTTATATTTATGGAAACATCAAGATCAATTACACTCATTATTGCTGATGACTGTATGCCTTTGAGTTTAGTATATCCCTCTCAAGTGGAGCTTGCTACATACTTTCTAAAACACCACATTCGTTTACTCATATTCAGTGGCCTACTACTTTTATTTTCATTTTTATTTCCTCATTGGCAGATGAAGAAACTGAAGCATTAGGCAATAAAGTAAGATTTCCATGTTAAGCTTTCTGCCTAGACAAATGCATTCCTGTTCTTCAATAAATTCTTTCCATGCTATATGGGAGAAATTAAGTCCTTTTGGTTTTTCCAGTAATATAAATGGATTTGATAAGTCAATATACTATCCTTAATTCTACCCATAGTTGTAAAAATAACAATATATGAGCAATATTAATGACACAGCAAAGTATATTTTATTTTTCATGAGATAAACTTGTCTTAAAATTATATGTTGTTTAACAGAAATTCAAAATTAGAACGGCACTTCAACCAGAGAACTTTCAGGCATACCACTATAGCTGAGTGTTTAAGACATATGAAGAAAAGGGAAATTATTTTGGTTTAGCTGATGAGACAGCTTCAGATGTCCAGAGTACTATGCTCATAATAAAATACCTAAATATATTTTGAAGCTATAAAATACTCTTTCAAAAATGATATAAATAATGGAACGATGTTAAGTAGTGTCAGACTATGACTGTGTATGCTTTATAAAACCATAGTTTTGATGGTAGAGGGAAAGATTAACAAATGAGAAAGAGGAAACACTTTAGAAAATCCATGGACTGAAGGTTGCAATAGAGCATAAGTAGTTATTAATATCAACTTTGACAAATACTTTTCATCATTTCCCCTTTTAAATAATCCTATGCCCTTTTCCCAAATTTTGGACTGCGTGATGCTCCGTAAGGTTTTTGTTTTTCATCTTCTTTGTTTAATTTGCACAAGAAGTACACATTATGTACATTGATTGCAAACACAACACTGGCTTCTGACCTTGTCTGTGTCTGCTAAGGAAGTTAAAGTTGCCTGAATGGATGTATGTGTTCAGGGCACTTGGTGAATGCTGCCATCATGTGAGACAATCCAAGAGCTGGCAGTGCAAAATAGAAATCTGAAACAATCGGTGGTGGCGTGGTTTTACCTCTGCAGTGTGTTACGGAGATTTTAGGATGACTTTCATAGCTCACCTCTCTAAAGCGGTAACATTTAAGTATTATAACATTAAAAATGAAAACTTTTACACCCTGTACCCTCTGCTAACCTGAATATTGAAAGGAGAGGTTATGCTTAAATATATAAATTGATCATAAAATAAATTTCTACCAAGTAGACCATAATGTGTAAAATACAGTCTCATCATGATTTTTCATTTTCAAGTAAATTATCTAAAAAAAATATGATTTTGCTATTTTACCAGTAATGTTTAGAAAAGTCCTACTTTGATTTAATAAACAGAAATGCAACCAAGTATGTGATATGTAATATGAAAGTCCACAGTTGCAAACTTTTAAAATACGCATTGAAAAATGCAAGAAATAAACATTTAAACCTGTCCTTTCTCTGTCACATCACAACAGAACATGCTTTGAATGAGAAGTAATAGGAAAACCACAGAATCAGCAGAGTCTACAACAGTAGCGCAGCTTCCCAATCTCTCAGACTGAGGGTGACTGGGAGTGTGGGCAAGGAGAGAATGGGAAAGGAGGGTTTGCTTATATCTTATTGACTTGAAGTCATATGTAAGTTACCTTCAGACAGAATCAGTGCTGATGGATATTCGAAATGCGATTTTAATGTGTGAAATGCATGAATGCACACACACACAAAGTAGGGGAGGTGTTTCAACAGCACACCTATTTGTAAACCTGTCTAGTCCTTATGAAAAACAAAATGAAATCATATTTTGATTATGCATGAAGAGTGGGAACTTTCTGGATTTTACCATGCAGGAATTTCTGCATATGGGGCCTGAAAAGAGTAAGAATGGATTCTGTACTGACTATAGGGTGCTTACTTCCCTTCAACGGTAATTGTCTTAATGCCCGTTTTAATCAGTATTAACTACTAGCAATAACATGCTTTTAATTATGTTTTAAGTGAGTCATTTATTGGGCTGTTTTGGGAAGCAAATTAGTCAAAAAGAGCTGTTAATCAAAAACGTGTTACTGGCACAAAATAAATGTTCATTTAAGGAGCCATTTGAAATAAACCTGGCTCATTGCCTCTGACAACCTACAAGGACACCCGGGGCCCCTGGAGGATAACTTCTTCAGTTCTCGCTCAGATACGCTTTGCTGCTCTGAAGTTATACGGAGAAACATTAAGCAGTTTAGGTCATTCATCAGCTAACTTTTACTACTGTACTCAAGAAAATGAGCCTCCTAGGAACTTCACAGCAGATCTATTCCTTCATTAGCTAAGTAATATTGAGAGAGATGTTCCTGTCACTTCCAATGGAGAAATCTATTGCACTGAATTTCTGTGCTCTCCCTTTTGTCTAGGAGCTGTCTTTGCAAATTCCAAGGTATTTAGGCTGAAAAACTAGCATAATTATCTCTGAACATTTTTCGTATATATTCATTTTCTTTTATTGAATGATCTTGGGCCAGCATGTGCCACTGGGCAAGACTGCATGTTTTATGTTACTCTCCAGTCTTAAGACTGGGCTTTCTCACCATTATCCTCTATTATTAGCAAGTTGCAAATTGAAAAATGTTTGGAAAATCTTTCTAAGCATCTGATTTGAAGATTTGTCTCCTCAGTTTAAAAAGAAAAGGACTTGAAAAACATCCTATATTGTGGTAAAAAAACACCAATTTTAACATTATGTTAAATTTGTTTGTAAAAATCTTATTCACAAGTTTTATCCTTCTCTCTGATCCCTTTTCAAAGATAAAGAGTACTATGATTTAGATACCCTTGATTTATTTCTGTGACTCATTCATGTCAAATACCACAACCAAACCTTTGAAACAGAACTATTCCTTTTGCAAAGATAATCATGACTGTTGTATATTTAGTGTTGTGTTTGTACAATGAGCTTCCAACAATGTCTAATAAGCTACAAGTCGGTCATAAATATTTGCCCAATGTTTTTGCTCAATAAACATGTGCATTGAGATCTCACTGTGTGTTAATACAAGGCAGACAGGATTTCAAATCGGTCAACTTTACAAAATCCAATTTAGGATTTAAACATCATCATCTTTTATTCTCAATTAACACTGAACCATCATAACATTGGAATCATACAATAAGGACATCTGAAATTGTTCCTGTCTACAGTAATTGGTCATCATTTCTTGGATTTGTGATAAGTGCTGTCATTGTCAGAGAATTTCTAATACAGATATTAAATATCTATATCTATTATATCTGTATATAGATTTTATAAACAAGTATATAAATATATGCTTATTTCTCAACTTTTCTATACTTGTATTTCTAATTTCTCCTTTTATTTTTTTTTAAATTTAAATAAAAATCTCTCAGAGCTGATGGTTGATTGAAAATTAATACATAGTCCAGGAATGACATCAAATTTGAATTCTTCATGCTTCACTTTCCTGAGTGGTAGGATTACATTTAAGTTACCCCATGCCTGACCTCTGTTTCCCCTTTTGTTTTTGATTTAAAAAAGCCTAATTGGAGCAAGATTCAAGACACTGTCTGTGTCATAAGTGGCTAGTGATATATTTGCAGGACTTTTCACATGATTTTGTACAGTATGTTGACAAAACATTCTTTTTCTTATTAAGGATGATGGCAAGATCCTAAGAAAGAGATACTACAAAGTTTCCAGGATATTAAAGTAGTATGATCCAGAGATAATGTCTGAGAAACTTAACTCCTTCTAATTATATGAATACCAGAACATCTAGAAACTAACTCTGAAAGATGAAAATTGATGTGGGATTCCCCTCTGTATTCTATGAAGATGTTTTATTACTACTGGCTAATAAAGAAACTGATTTGGCCTATGGCAGGGAAGACTAGAGATAGGCAGTAAAACTGGAGGGCCAGTTTTTGGGGGCTTCTGTCCTGCCCAGTTCCCACTGCTGGTAAGCCCCAAAGAAAATCATACATCGGTCTCCATAAGATTATAAACTGATTGGCCCATTAGCTCAGGCTTATTAGCTCTTATCACTTATATTAACCCATTGTTCTGATCTATGTTAGCCACATGGCTCAGTATCTTTTTCAGCAGGAAAGATCACATCCTGCTTCTTTAGTGATCTGGGAAGTACAAGAGAGACAGAGAGAGAGAGAGAGAGAGAGAGAGAGAGAGAGCTTCCTTCTTCCCAGAATACTCCTGTTCTCCTTATCCCACCTCTACTTCCTATTTGATTGTCCTACCTATACTTCCTGCCTGGCCAATCATCATTTATTTAAAACATTATTGACAAAATACAGACAATTATCCCTCACCAAGGCAGGAAAACTAAACTGACTGCTGGGAGAAAGAAAGCAGAATAGAGCCATATAGTCACCCAAGAAGCAAGAGGTAACAAACCATGAGCATTTTGATAAAATATAAAATAATAAAAATGGGTTCATTTAAGATGTATGGGCTACTTAAAAAGAAGTCTGAATCAATAGGCAAAGCAGTGTTGCAATTAATATCGTTTCTGTGTTATTATTTGGGTCTGGGTGGCCGGGAAACAAAAGTGCAGTCTCCATTTACAAAAAAAAAAAAAAAAAAAAATTCATACCAACACATCCAAGGGTCGATTTAGGCAGTTCTAGAAACTACAGCCCCCAAAAGGCAAACAAGCCTCTACAGGCATCCATTGCAGATCATAATTGTAAAAAAATTGGATTTTTAACTTACATATATGATGCAATGAGCTGAAATAACAGAGTACAGAGAGGACTATATCCTTAAACAGAGTTGTGATTTTGTTGCAGTGAAGATTGCAAGTGGCAGTGTGGTCTGGGACATCCTGTCTCGGTATATAGATATATTTCCTCATAATTCAACTTTCCAAGAACAATGAAGACTCAGAGGAACCAAGCTATTGTAACTTGTGCTGTATCCTACTTTTGAGGCAAACTGTTGCAGACACATTGTCTCACTTAATTTACCCATTAGTATCTCTTGGGGTATAAACAGTGGTTGATAAGTAACATGAGTAAGGCCTTGGATTTGAACCACAGTACTGTAGATAATTGAAGAATAAACTTTAAAAGATATAATGACTCTTGTATCTCAGACAAAGTACTTGAAGGAAAGTTCCAAACTCACACTGATCTCTAAGAGAGGTCACAGAAAGCAGCTAGATCAGTATCAGATTGAGACTTGACCTGGAAAAATAGCTTTCATTATCTTAATCTGGTGTAAGAATGTGCCTAGGCTGTTTCTCTGCTAAATTAATTACTTTAAAAGAGATAAACCAAAGAGGAACCTTCACCAAAATATAGCTAGCAGGAACTAAGATTCTATTTGTACTTATTAGGAACTTATAATAATCCTCAGGGTAGCAGATTGGCACAAAGTCTATTAGGAATATCACTCCTTCTGCCCTTTCTAATATATTTTGGGATATTTAACCACATAAATATATGGTTTTTCTCATAGAGGTTCAGTAATTGAAAATTTATTATCACCTTTGTTTCAGCTGGTTTTCAAAGAAAATAATGAAGTCCCTCTATTTTAAGTAACTAATAAAATCTGTCCTAATGATCAAATATCAACCATTATGAATTATTTATTTATTTATTTGCATATTTGTTTATTCACTTATTTGGGATGCTGTGAATCAACCCAGGTCCAAAAGCATACTAGGCAAGTGCTCTACCACTGAAGTGTATCCTCACATAACCGAAGCATGGACTTAAATGAAAGAATATTCACCCAAAGGCCTTTGGTTTTTCTCTTTTTTTTTCATGGTTTATTTTTTTAAATTTAAAAATTTCCATCTCCTCCCCTCCTTTGGTTTTTCATTTCCCTTTGTTCATTTTAGTCTTTTCTGCAGTACTCTGTACCTGCAGCGTTGGATGTCAGAAAGTCTGAGGAAATAAGTGAGCCAAGGGCTTTCTTTTTAAGGCTTGTCTCCATCTATTAAGTGGCTGAAGTTATAATGTGAATTTGAGTTGAAATTATTTCTGCATGTAATGGACAATTAATATGTAAGAGATTATATACTTAATATGTATCATAACTGTCATTTTAGTGAAAACATATGTCTCAATTTAAGCCACGTCGACTTAAATCATGCTCTCTATGGACTTAGTCCTGTCATAAATGAAGGGTTTCTGTCATAGAATTTTTATGACAGCGCTGCTCTTCTCAAGTGCTTGACATGGAAGGCTGGAGACAGACATGTAGGCAACACAGAACACAGGTGAGGAACAAGAGGCAGGGACTCCTGTGAACTTTGCTTGCTCCTTTATGGTCATTTCATGATCTGCCTTGGCCATGGTCACTGGCCCTTGTTCTCCTAAATCTGCCAGAGGTACAGGAGAGGACAGCCTCTCCAGACGATTTGCAAAGCCCCTCAGAACAGAGCAGGGTCCAATGTCAGTTTCTAATACCGGCCCACATGTAACTGCCTAATGTTTACTATTGGGCTTAATATGAATGATAGCTAAGGACTGAAGTTCCAGTATCATGGGTGAACCTTGCACTGATAATTTTATTGATTTCCCATTACATTCTATCAGTATGTGTGCAGTAAAAATAGTTTTAATTATTAAACATCAGATATTTAACTCGGCCTTGAGAATGACTCCACTTAATGTTATACAGAAACTTCCTCAAATGTCTCAGCAAGTCATGTCAACAGAATTGGAAATTACTGATAATTTCTGAAATTATTTTAATATAAAGTACACAAAGAGGTGAAATAAAATGCAGGCTCAACTGCTCTTTTATATCTGAGAGCTGATTCATTTCCAGAATTAGCACAAACATGAAAACTAATGTTAAAGTTTTGTTGGATTATATGTGGGTTTCTGCATGTGACAGAAACCTTGCGTCTTTCTTTAAATGATCGTTTTCCTAAGCAAGTGCTATGTCCGGGTCTCCCTGTGCTCATTATGCTTCACTGAAAGAGAGTACTTCTGACTCCAAAGTAAAGGAGTTTTCAGCTAATGATGCAACCACAACCTGTCTATCTTACAGTTTTAGTATAGCAGAAATATGATTTTTACAACATAAGATAATTGCCATCTTCCTGCATGTTTCATGTGACTTTTTTTCAGTCAGAATTGACAGTAATGTTCTTCTTGGTTTAACTCCAATCTCCTCTCCTTTCCTTTCTTGTAGGTAAAAAGCCAAAGAGATTTTCTTGGAAGAAATCAGGACCACAAATACTAAACATATGCATTTATCATTTCGGTACCACCCAGCATCCATTTTCATAGACCAGTTGGAACATAGCATTACTTGGAAAAAATTTAACAGAAAAATAAGAGCTTTAACTTTCAGTATTAGGTGTTTTGGCCTTCTACATGTTGTTCTGAGTGGAACCACATGTTATAGGAATTTATTCCTGACATATGGTATGTTGATATTATATGCCTGTAATCCCAGTGTCTGGGAGGCTGTAGAGACAAAAGGGTCAGAAATTCAAAGTCCTTTTCTGCTATTTTGTGGGTTCAATACCACCTTGGGTTATATGGGGGCTTGTTCAACAAAAAAGTCCACTTGTTTAAACTTTATAGCCTTGTGTAGAATAGAATATTTTATTTGATTATTTAATTTTAAAAATCTAAATAGTATTTACTGTCCTCTCTCTTTCTGTTTTTAATAGACATGCATATACTTGGTACTCTGCAAAATTGAACTTTTATGTTTAAAGATATTTCAAGTATTTGAATAGTAGGTGGTAATGTTCCCTGGGAGATAGAAAGACTCTTGCTCTTTTAATCTATAAATTCTAGACATACAACAAGTATACAAACATACAGTGTGTATAATGAAATACACGACAAATTTCAGTATAAATATCCAAAAGTTTCTTAGAGAAGCAACAATTGTGATAAATCTGAGAAATGCTATGTCTTGATATTATTTTCAAAACAGATTTAGAGAAAAAGCAGCATGTAAATTAACTGTCACAGTACTCTGCACAGTTATTTAGTTTTCAGGCACCAAATTTTTCAAGCATCATATTTTCTTTTATAGAACATAGAGATATAAGTACAATGAAAAGCCATTGAGAAATGTTTCTGTTTATTGTTTCCAAAGCACTTTTAATGATGATTTAGACTTTTTTCTATCACTGTCTTACATGGGGTTCCTTTCTAAATGGTTCACTTAAAGATCTTGAATAAATAGGACATGGGTGAACATATGGGTACCAATCTCTTACATCATGAAATTAATAACTCTATATTCATGCTCAAGTGATATACTTATGTAATTTTATTCCTTCAAACTCTTTAACAATAGACTTACACTTAGTTTTCAGAAAATAAAAATCAAGCATAAACATGGAAGCTGATACAAGTAACATGTAGACTGACAGTGACTGACAATAATTTTGTTAATTTATCTCAGTATGTTTAAACCTCTCATAGCTCTATAAGCCAAATTTCTAAGAGTAAAATGGACAAGGAGGGAAAATAACTGAATCATCTATGAGTGATTCTTAATACTTGTCCTGAGTCTAAGGAAAAAAATAACGTCAAATTTTTACATGAAAGAACAGTATAAAATAAATAAAGTCTCAACTTATGTCTAGCAGAAAAGATGCAAATAGCAAAGAAACTAAATATAAAGTAATTTCTCACTTACAGCTTCTATTAAACATAATGACTGACTCATAGCATAAACTATTTCAAACAAAGCTCATCAAAGAAAATCTAATGGTAACAAATTAATGCTTAATTCATGAATTGCCATGTTTGTGTCTATGGGGACAATTAAGAATAAAATGCTATAATATTTCTAATCTGAGTCTACATTTAAAATTTAATAGGGTAGCAACAATATCCTTAACTCAACTAAATTTGAGAAGAACAGACAGAAGTTAAAATCTGGATGTATAATAACCAAATGGCATTTTAATAAATGTAGGATAAGGTCTGAAGGTAATTAGAACTCTTATTAAACATTGGCACTTACTCTTAAATACTGTGGGGAGTATAAGTATATTTACAAAACTGTAGCATAGGTGAAATGTAGACCACATCTTATGTCCTTACCAGTTGCAATGATTTCCTTAAACATAATACATAACTGATTCCTTAGGCTCCATTCCTATAGTTTTTACAAAATCATATATCTTGATTATTTGGTCTAGATTCTTTACTTTATCTTCTAACCCTGATATTCTGACTTCTACTTGATTCATTCTAATTCTAATGCTCTCTTTTGAGGTTTCTAGTAGGGTTATTGAGCTTTTCAATCCCATCTTAATTTCAGTAGGAGTCTTGCTTAATGTTTCTACCTCTTTATGGAACTCTATTTTCGAGTCCTGAACTGTCTTCATCATTTCCATCAGCCTTGTGATGTTAATCTTCGGACTTCATTCAGGTGGTTATTTCCTGTAAATTCTTGCTACTTAATTTCATTGTGGTGTTTCATTGTATCTTTTATAAACTCCTTAAACTCAGAGATGGCATTTCTGATTGCTTTTTAAAATCCTGTGTCTAGAGTTCTTCAAGGTAAGTCTCATTCACAAAGATGACTATATACATGTTTTAGCGGGTATACCGGCTTCACATTTCATTTTGCTTGTACTTTTGTGGAAATATACTAACATGGGTACTACTTTTGTTAGTTCTGTGTTGTGGGGACCCTGCAGTCACTACTGCTGGCAGAGAGATGATTCACGAGAGACAAGAAGGAAATCCAATACAGCATGATTTTGCTCAGCAAGACTTAGCTGGAGGTGGATCAAACTTCTAGAATCTGACCCCAGGCAGTTGATTTTTGACATGTTTAAGCACAGAACCACTTTGGAAAAAAGTTTCCTTGTGACAATTATCACAACAAAGCTTAAGGCAGGACACTATTGAAACTCCTTTGCAAAGTACTTCTGACTTCTTCCACAAAAACAGGTTCTACTCACTGAGAAGCAATGCCCAGGATAAGAGTCTATGGAGGAAGAGTTTGTGATAAGCATAATGGTGAATACTTTTGCAAAATAAGTGGGGCCTTGATGTGGGATTCCCCTCTGTGTGCTGGTTGTATTGGTTAATGATTAAAAACAGTGCCTTGGCCTGATAGGGCAGAACTTAGGTAGGCAGAGAAGATGGAACTAAATTCTGAGAGGAAGGAAGCAGAGTCAGGAGACGCCATGGACCTGCTGCCAAAGATAGACATGCTCAGACTTTACTGGTGGGCTATGACCTCGTGGTGATATACAGATTAATAAAAAGGGGTTAAATTAATATGTAAGAGTTAGCCAATAAGAAGTTAGAACTAATGGGCCAAGCAATGATTTAATTAATAAAATTTCTGTGTGGTTATTTCAGGGCTAAGCTAGCCGGGCAGCCAGGACAAACAAGTGGGCCTGTCACAGGGCCTCTTTCATAAGAATGGAATCGATTTTCTAAGAAGCAATGCTCAGTTGTCTTGGAGATTCCGGTGACACCTGATTCTACAGAATAGCATTGACAGAATAACATCAACACCCAGCCTTCTGGGTGGAAAACATCTGTAAGCCACTTTCACTATGGAGAAAAACTCATTTGTATAACATTCCTAGTTTTTCTAGTGCTATCTGTGAGCACAAGGACCTGGTACCCATCTACAATGTGTCTACAATAGAAAATTGGGGTTGCGACAGAAGAGAGGATATATGAGTGGGATGGGCCTAGAGATTGAAACGACTTAGAAAGAAGTCAGGCAGACTGAGGAAACACTGCTGATGTTTGGGAAGAGCATAATGTTCCAAGCCTCGAGTGTAAGAGGAGATGTGAGGGTTGGGAAGAGTGTGAACAGGAGATAGCCAGACATACCCACCAGACTAAAGCCTAGCGGAGAATACTCACAGTCTATCTAGGTAGACAGGTAGTTGTTATTTGGGTGAGGCCTCAGGACTGGGGCAGTCGGGGCATGTTCTGCACAATCTGAAGAGTGGTTTCAGTACCAGCAAGGGGTGAACTAATACCTTAATACTGGATACGGGGGGACCTTAGCTTGCTAGAGATTTAGTGAGGGCCCGGAATTGAGAACTGGGCAGATTTATCTAGTTAGAACCTGGAGAAGGGCATGTTGAATCTCTATTCTATTCTTTATTGCCTTATACCTTAAACTGTTTTGCCTCTATTTTTGTTTATTAAAATTTATTTTTCTTAGATCCTCCTGACTTCCCAAGGTCAGAAGCATCCAAAGAAATGTTTTAGCAATTGTGGGATGCCTTGGGTTACATTGAGGTTCTCTCTACATTCCTTAACAATTATCAATTTTACTTCAAACTTTGAGGTGTAAAACTTTGGTTCATAATATCTAAATAACTAAGCCCTAACTGCTTTCAAGGTTATGCTTCATCATGAGCTCATTGGAAAAATTATGATGAACACTGCTCAGCCTGACAGCTCTCAGGGTCCATCCTCAGGGAGTGGTACTAAGAAGTTCCCAAGAAATACTTCTTCCTGTAAAATATATGTGTAGAATATTTGTATAGTAAACTGCTTGCCAAAATGAGTGTTATTTAAGTGCCATTCAGAATGTGATATAAGTTGTTTTTCATGGTTGTTGTTGAGACTTTTGTAGATAACTTGCAAGTCTCTCCAGTAAAACTGAATTATTATAAGTGTATAAAAAAACAGGGTAGAAATTGGCTCATGCAATTGGGAAATGTGGTAATCCAAAATCTGCAGATATGAGACTGAAAAGTGTGTTTCCACAGATAAAGCTAGGTTCTATTCTGAAAAAAGAAGTTCCATTGCTTTGGGACTCCAGTCTTCTGGACTTAAAGCTTTCAAATTGATTATAAGAGTTCCACACATGGAAGATAATATGATCAAAGTTTGCTGGTTGGATGTTAATGTAGTTGGAAAACTTTACTTATTATAACTCTTAGATGGGTGTTTGATCAAATAATTTAGCTAAGTTGGCATATAACATTAATTATTATGATATCAATTATTGGTCTTTAAGATGATGTTAGCTTTTCAATTATTGTTGAAAGCTACCAAAAGCCAAAATGAACAAACTAAATGATAAATCTCATTGTGCAAATAGAAATCCTAAATTTAAGAAAAAAACAAACAAACAAACAATAATAACAACAACAACAAACCAAACACATGCAAATAGAGTAGAACTTTTATCTGGGGTAAAATATTTATATATATTATCAATATATTATATTATCACACACACTATGTGTGTGTGTGTGTATTCTTTTCTCTCAGTCTCTGTTCTCACAGTTTCTGGGTTTTTTGCAATGGTTGTGTGAAAATACAAAGCTGGAATTTTTCTACTATTTTATTTTCTCATGAGATTTTCCTGAAACATCCAGTTTTTTATTGCTCCTCCTCACCCAGAGTAAAAAAATGACCTATTAAAAGCATACTATTATAGAAACTTTACCCCTCTTATTGTTACACAACAGATCATATTTACCAATATGTACTAAACTTAAAACTGTTCCATGCCAGTGTGACAAATTCACACTGTTCCAACTTATATTGTGCAAGTACATTTTCCTGTAAAATTTTTATATCTCAGTGTGAAGTGAGGAACACACATTGATAATAAGTGAAAATTATATTTTATATACTTTGTACTTAAAATGCTAAAATAATAGAGTGATGTTTCACTTTTGCTTTTGTATTAATCCTGGATATGTTCAGTTAGAGATTCTTTTTTTTTTTTTTTTTTGGTTTTTCGAGACAGGGTTTCTCTGCAGCTTTTTTAGAGCCTATCCTGGAGCTAGCTCTTGTAGACCAGGCTGGCCTCGAACTCACAGAGATCCGTCTGCCTCTGCCTCCCGAGTGCTGGGATTAAAGGCGTGCGCCACCGCCGCCCGGCTTTTTTTTTTTTTTTTTTTTTTTGGTTAGAGATTCTTATTTAGCTACTTTTGCATTGTTGACTTCTGTAAATCCTTAAATCACCCTGTGCTTTAGTTCTAGAATTAAGAGTTTGAGATGAGCCAATGAGATGGTGATAAACTTGTATATGATCAAAACAAAGGAATCTCTTATATTCATATTTATAAATGTATCTCTCAAAAACTTGTATAAATACACTTATAATCCTCTTGCCAAGTTTCTTCAGGGTTTACTACAAGATGCATATACTGTCTTCATATATACCTTTCAATACACACACACACACACACACACACACACACACACAAAACAGCAGTTATCTTTCAAGATATCCCATTTCTTAATTGTTTCTCTCAGTGCCTGTGCTGTTGGGAAGTGTACTTCCCACTTTCTCTTCTATAAAATTCTCTCTGGCTACCTTTCTGTTGAGGTCTTTGATCCATTTGGTTCTGAGTTTTGTGCATGGTGATAAATATGGGTCTATTTCCCTTCTTCTACATGTTGATATCCAGTTATGCCAGAACCATTTGTTAAATATGCTCTCTTTTTTTCCTTTTTTTTTTTTGCTTCTTTGTCAAAAATCCGGTGTTCAAAGTATGTGGGTTAATACTCGGGTCCTTGATTTGGTTCCATTGGTCCGCCTGTCTGTTTTTATGCCACAATTAATAAATGGGACCTCCTGAAACTGAAAAGCAAAGGACATGGTCAACAAGACAAAACGACAGCCTACAGAATGGGAAAAGATCTTCACTAACCCCACATCAGACAGAGGTATGATCTCCAAAATATGCAAAGAACTCAAGAAATTGGTTATCAAAAGAACAAATAATCCAATAAAAAGATGTAGTACAGACCTAAACAGAGAACTCTCAACAGAGGAATCTAAAATGGCTGAAAGACACTTAAGGAAATGTTCAACATCCTTAACCATCAGAGAAATGCAAATCAAAACAACTCTGAGATTCCATCTTACACCTGTAAGAATAGCCAAGATCAAAAATACTGATGACAACTTATGCTGGAGAGAATTTAGAGTAAAAGGAACACGCCTGCATTGCCGGTGGGAGTGCAAGCTGGTGCATCTCCTTTGGATGTCAGTGTGGCAATTTCTCAGAAAATTAGAAAGCAATCTTTTTTAAGATCCAGTAATAGCACTTTGGAGTATATATCCAAAGGATGCTCAATCGTGCCACAAGGACATGTCCTCAACTATGTTCATAGTAGCATTGTTTGTCATAACCAGAAACTGGAAACAACCTAAATGCCCCTCGATTAAAGAATGGATAAGGAAAATGTAGTACATTTACATAATGGAGTACTACACAGAAGAAAAAAATAACATCTTGAATTTTGCAGGCAAATGGATGGAGCTAGGAAACATCATTTTCAGTGAGGTAATCCACATACAGGAAGACAATTATCACATATACTCACTCATAACTGGTTTTCAAAGATAAAGCAAAGAAAACCAGCCCACAAATCACAATCCCAGAGAACCTAGACAACAATGAGGACCCTAAAAGAGATATACATCAAACTAATCTATAAGGGAAGTAGAAAAAAAAATCTCCTGAGTAAATTAGGAGCAGAGCGACCTTGGAAGAGAGTTGATGGGGAGAGCAGAGGTAGGGAGGGAAGCAGAGAAAAATGTAAAGCTAAAGAAAAAAGCAGTTAAAAAAAGCTGTTGTGAATTTGATAGAGAACAGAGTTGAGGCTACATGGGAGAGTGTGGAGGGAGAAAGGGGAGGAGAAATTGTGTAATTGTGTTATAATCTCAAAAACTTAAAAAGAGAGGTACATATTTACTCTCTCAAATGATCCTACAAATTAGAAAATATATACCTATATGTATGATGTATGTACAGTAAGAAGACCTTAACAGATATCCTAGAACCATTATGAAAAAATGTGATCTGTTACTTGGATTATTATGAACTATTCAATGAAAGGTTGACATTTGTAGAATGTGCACAGTACGTCTATTGGAACTAGTCAAATTGATGTCAAAGAGCATATACTTTATAAGGCTTGAGTGAGTTGTTCAAGAACATAGTGTCACCTAAAAACTTGAAGCTATGGGTCATTTTTGTGAAGGTTAGCATAGAACCATATCTACTATGACTCAGTTCTATAATTATGCTTCGTTTTATAATTATACTTCATACTAAGTAGAGTTATAAAAATATTTATGGTGTAATCTGAATGAACTTGGAAATACATTTTCATAAAAACTGGCAAGACTTTCTTGAGATTTAAAAAAAAATGAAGGGAATTTGCCATAAAGACAAGACAACTAAGAAAAATCATCAGAAGGATAAGAAATACAACTAATAGAAAAATATCAAAATGAAAGAATGAAAAGCTAGAGGTGTAGCACGCTTTACTACATTATAGAAATATTAGGAAGTACTCTGACTCATTAATTTCAACATCTATTCATTAGACTAACAGTGTCAGCTCCTTCCTGAGTTGGGAATTTAGTCATCAAAGAATTAGTTTTAAATGTCAGATGTATATTGGGATGATGTAAATGTGAATATTCTTAAAAATATATACCTTATACAGGTACCTTCAAAAGCGACTTAATTATACCTTTCAAGAGGCTCAAATAAACAAGAATAATGATTGGCTATATCCTCATGCCATACATTAGCCATGGAGCTGTGTGCTGATCGTACATAAAGAAATGTAGTAAAGCAATTCACTTATGTGAAAGGATAGGTAGGAATTTGTGTTTTTAATTTAATATGGAGAGGTGCTAATCATGTATTCCTTCGAATGGATAGAATGCAGTAAGTGGAGCAAATCTACTCTACTTAAAAACAAAAACCCTGGTGGTAACAGGAGCCACAGACATCAACTCAGACCCCAATTGTTGCAGGGCCATGGACATGACCCTAGGCAGCAGCTCAGTCTAGATGTCACAATGTTCCCAAATGGGAGTACAGTTCACCTAGATCATTATGTTCCTGTCAGCAGCATGTGCTCAGACACTAATGAGGTCTCAGTTAGCTGACTAGACCCCCATGCATCTGCAAAGCCCTTGGTGGTAACAGGAGCCATGGATATCAACTTAGACCCTGACTGTTATAGGGCCAATAACACAGATGTGGCCATTGGCAAAAGCTGAGGACTAAAAGAAAGCATGGAACTGTGTGTCAATGCAGACCAATGAGGTCTGCATGGCCCTGGAAAAATCATGGTCCTCAGACATAAGCATGGTCACAGGTAGTGGCCTAGACCCTGGGCATCCAGCTAGTCTTTGCGGGCAATATGGGCTATGGACCCCAACTATGATAGGACCTCTGCAGCAACCCAGGCTTGAATGTCCCCATAGCCAGAGTAGAGGCCACAAAGAGTATCATGGCCCCAGTGGTAACACAGGCCATGGACACCAACACAGATCCTAACTGCAGTAGAGTCACAAACCCAGACATGGCACTCGACATGGTTTCCCATAGCTGATTAGCTCCCAGACATAGACCATGTTGACAGTTGGGCCCATGTTGCAGCATAAGGCCATTTCTGGATGCTAAAGGAGATGAAGAGGAGCAGAACATGCATCCAGCTGGTGACCACCCCTTCTTTTTTCCTTCCAGAGAGAGATCTCTCTGTCTAGAAATTCTACCTATATCTCCTGCCTAGCTATTGCACATTCATCTCTTTATTAAACCAATCAGAAGGTGCCTTGTCAAAGACACAGTATACAAAAAAAGATTATTCTACAACACAGAAGGATTGGGGTATATGACATGAAATCCCCCCCAAAAATCAGTAAAGATACACACACACACACACACACACACACACACACACACACACACACACACACACCTGGCTCCTCATAACCCTTTTGGTGCTACAGTTGAGTCTGCCACACTTTAAAAGCAATGTGTTTCAAGGTATATTTTCAAAAGATCTCAAAGGAAAAATGAATTTGGTGTGAATTGAGGTTATCTATTGGGTCAGGGTGTTATTTTGAAAGTGTGCTCTTTACTATGTGATACATAGAACACCTCAGAGGAAACAATCTCACTTGTCTCAGCTTTCTTCAATTTGTGTGGAAAGTGGAGAACAGTAATCAAAACCTTGGCTGCATAAGGAAAACAGCACACTTAGCATTTGTTTTTCTCTACTTTTTCTTGGCGATTTCCAGAGCTGAAATAAAAATCCAGTCCATTTTAAGTGTGATTCTTATATTTTTTACCTAATAATAAACCTGCCAAACCTTTTACCTATTTATGGGCCACCATATAATCCTTAATATATACATGCATTGTGTAATGTTTGAATTGGGTTAAACATATTTATCAGTATTGAAACATGATTTCTTGGTAACTAAAAATGTAATGCATCTATTTTCACTTTATGAAAGGTACACTACAAATGTATTTTGTGTATTCACTCTATGTGTAGTAGAACCTCAAGATTTCTAGTTCCTGAACAACTGTACCTTAGAATCCATTGATGAGCCTTCCTCTATCTCTGTCACCTCCACTCTCCCCAGTCACTTGTACGTATCTTCCATCTCTATGCTACCTGTCATTCAATTCACTACATGTATGAGGTCAAACTATTAGACATCACATATGAATGAGATCACACAATATTTGCTTTATTTCCTTGATTATGTCATTTAGCAAGTAGGTGTCTAGGTCCATCTTTATTGTTGCAATGGATATAATTTCATTATTTTATGTTCCATTATTTGCAGATATTATATTTTTTATATCTTTTTACAAAATGGAAATGGGTTGATTCCATTTGTTAGTTTATTTTATTCTTTAATGAGCATGAATTTAGGGATGTCTCTTATATTGGTGGTCTTAATTTACATTTCTTCACATGTTTATGAGCATTCTTTTTCCTTGATACCTTGGAGAGCATTAGCTTTTACATTTCTTTTTGTTAATAGCTATCACCAATGGACTGTGGTGAACATCTCATTGTTTTGACTTAATCTCCTTGATAATTGTGACATGATATTCATATTATGTCCTCTTTTTCAGTAACATCTGTTTGACTATTTTCCATTTTTTAATGGGGCTACTTGCCTTTTTCTGCAGTTTGGGAGACCCTTATATTCTCCAAATATCAAATATCAACAGCTTATCAAATATATACGTTGCAAATGTTTTCTCTGATTTCTTTACACTCTATTTTGTTTCCTTTGCTGTAAAACCCTTTTAAAGTTTAATGTACCCCCAATTTTTTGATTTCCTTTGTTTCCTGTGATTTGGGGGTTCTATCTAAAAGTCCATTGCCCATTTCCATGTCCTGAGGAATTTCTGCTCATTATCTTTGAGTACATTTACAGTTTCAGGACTACATCTAAGTCTTTAATCCACTTTGCTTTGGTCTCTGTAACTGGTGACAGATAAACATCTGGCTTCATTATTTAGCATATAGATAACTTAATTCCTCAACATCACTTTTTGTAAACATTATCCCTTCATGTTCTTATCACTTTCTTTTTAAAAAAATCATCATGTTGTAGGTATGGGGGCTTACTTCCAGCATTTATACTTTCTACTGCTTCTTATGTCTATTTTAATTGCTGCACTATGCTATCTTGTTATAACAAATTTGTTCCATGTGTTAAATTCAGGTAGCAGAATTATTTCATTTCTTTACTTTCTTCTCAAATAGGCTGTTCATAAATAATCTGTTCATACCCATGGTATGAATTCTAGTTTTATGAATTCTAAATCTATGGAGAAGAGATTACATTAACTATTAAAAACGGTCTGTGTACCATGGATCATATGACAATATTGATTCTTGCCATTCATGATATAGGATGCTGATGGAGGAGTGTCTATGTGTTACTTTCATTTTTAATAAAGATACTGCCTTGGCCCTTTAAGAGACAGAAAATTAGGTAGGCGGAGTAGACAGAACAGAATTGTGGGAAAAGGGGTAGCAGGCAGTGGGGAGACAGTTCAGGCAGTCGCCATAAGGAGTCACCATGATTCTCCTCTCTGAGATGGACGCAGGTTAAGATCTCTCCTGGTAAGCCACACCTCGTGGTGCTACACGGATTACTAAATATGGGTTAAAGGAAGATGTGAGAATTAACTAATAAGAGGCTACAGATAATGGGCCAGGCAGTGTTTAAAAGAATACAGTTTCCATGTAATTATTTTGGGTAAAGCTAGCCGGGTGGCGGGACACAGCCCGCCACTCCTTCTACAGGATGCTTTCAATATTTTGCTTCCTTTTGTTTTCTTTTCATTAATGCTTCACATTTTTAATATATTTGTTTCATCGCTTATTTTTATTCTATTTTTCTTAGCCTTTAAATCTATAGCCATTGGTTTTTATTTCAAAAAATTCAAGACTAGTGTATTACTAAATTATATATTTAGGTTTTGAAACCTGAATTTTTCTATCTTTCTGAATATATTTATTATTTCTCACAGCTTCGTGTTAGAAGAGTTTGGGAGACATTCATTATTTAAGATCAAGTAATCTGTAAACAGCCATCCTTCAGACACCCTATATGTCTTTTTCTTACTTATGTCCTGTGGCCAAGACTCCTCACACTAGATTGTGTAAAAGTCATGAAGAGAATCAGTCTTGTCTTGTTCCAGATTGTAATAAGTTTTCAGCCTACCCCCAGTCAGCATGTTAAGTGGTAGGCTGCATATGGCCTGGATTGTAGAGGGATACATTTCTTCAATGCCTAATTTGTTTAGAATTTTTATCTTGTCGGTATGCTAAATCCTACTTTAAGTCTTCTTGTGTTTGATGAGGAGATAGAATAGTATTTGTCCTGGAGAAGTTTTCATGAGTGAATGAGAAAAACAAATCTGTGTTTGACACATGTCAGGTGAAGTGCTCTGCGGATGTTTGTTATATTCATTCTTTCAATACAATGAGGTTTCTTTATTGATTTTCTTTCTAGATGAATGACCATTGCTGAGAGTGTGGTATTAATAGCTTCAACTATTACTGTATTTGAGTATTCTTTCTATTTATTTATATGCTAAATATTTAATATATATTTAGGAATATTGTTTTCTCTTATAGAACTGATTTCTTTAATCATCATAAAATGTCCTTTTCTCTTTTAACTGATTTTGATTACAATATCTCTCATCTGTTAACAAATTTCCTATTTTCTGTAGTTACTTGTCATAGTTACCTTTCAGTCGCTGTGAAAACAAAAAAAAATCAAAACAAAAACCTCTGATCAAATCAACTTAAAGGTTAAAAGGAGTATTTAGTCTCATAGTTCAAGGAGGTCTAATCTATTATGGTAAGGAAGATACTTTGCAAGCAGCAAAGGCATGGTGATGGGCACAGGAAGCTGACTGTAAAAGAGAGCTTTGATCCCACTAACTTGCTTCCTCTAGCCAGACTGCACTCTGAAAGTTCCACAACCTTCCCAGACAGTCTCACCATCCAGAACATACTGCTTATGGAACACATTTCATGTTGAAACCCCACCTATGCTTTTGTATTCATTTGCATCTTCCTTTGCCTTAAGAAGGTTTCCGATTTCCAATTTCCTGAGAAACCGCCACATGATTTCCAAAGTGGATGCACAAGTTTGCAATCCCACCAGCCATGGATGAGTGTTCCCCTTACTCCACATCCTCTCCAGCATAGGCTATCATTGGTGTTTTTGATTTTAGCCATTCTGACAGGTGTAAGATAGAATCTCAAAGTTGTTTTGATTTGCATTTCCCTGATCGCTAAGGAGGTTGAACATGATTTTAAGTGTCTTTTGACTATTTGAACTTCTGTTGAGAATTCTCTGTTCAATTCAGTACCCCAATTATTAATTGTGTTATTTCGAATTTTAAAGTCTAGTTTCTTGAGTTCTTTATATATTTTGGAGATCATACCTTTGTCTGATGTGGGGTTGATGAAGATCTTCTCCCATTCAGTAGGATGCCTTTTTGTCTTAATGACAGTGTCCTTTGCCTTACAGAAGCTTCTCAGTTTCAGGAGGTCCCATTTATTCATTGTTGCTCTTATTGTTTATGCTACTGGGGTTATATGTAGGAGCCCCAAGGTCCAGTTGAAGGGCAGAAGGAGGGAGCAAGGAAGTCAGGACCGCGAGGGGTTGGTCCACTAATTGAGGCAGTGTGCCTGTTCTAATGGGAGCTCACCAAATCCAGCTGGACTGGAACTGAACGAGCATGTGATCAAACCGGACTCTCTGTGGCTGACAATGGGGGCTGACTGAGAAGCCATTGATAAAGGCACTGGGACTTGTTTTTACGGCATGTTCTGACTGTTTGAGACCCTAGTCTATAAGGATGCCCAGCTTCCTAGGCCTGGATATTGGGGGAGGGGTTGGACTTCCCACAGGGCAAGGTTCCCTGCCCTCTCTCAAGCAGGGATGGGGAGAGAGGAAGGTGAGTGAAGGAGCGAGAGGAAAGGAAGTATAGATTTTTGGATGGAAAAATAAAAAAAAGTTCGCTGATAATAATGCTTCGAAAAAAGCTTTCTAATGTTTTCTGCATTCCTGAATCTCAGAAATACAAATATATTCTCCAAACTGTGTCCCCAGCTTTCTAGGTCATCTTCAAGCTCTATTTTCCATTTTTCTTCTTCAACTATGTATTTTCAGATGGTATGGACCCGATGGTTTCTGTTTAATCTTGCCTGCCTTTGGTGCTTCTATCACAGTCTACCGCTTCACTGAGTGTCTTATTTAGGTCAGGATTTCTGTTTGATTTTTTTAATTGCACAAATTTTGTTTAATTTCTGCTTTAGAGTATTCAGTGTTCACTTCCCTGCTGTCTTCAACTCATCGAGTTCCATACAATAGTTGTCTGAAAGTCCTCTCACATTACTGCTTGGCCATTCTCATTGCACAGTTTTGGGGTTTTTTATTTTCTTTATTAAAAATGTCTGCCTCCTCCCCGCCTCCCATTTGCCTCCCCCTCCCCTCTCCACTCCCCCTCCCTCTCCTGTCCAAAGAGCAATAAGTGTTCCCTGCCCTGTGGGAAGTCCAATTTCCTCCCCCCTCCATCCAGGTCTAGGAAGGTGAGCATCCATCAGGCTACCCCCCCCCAAGCCAGAATGCAATGCGTAGTAGGAGCCAAATCCAGTGCCATTGTCCTTGGTTTCTCAGCAGCCCTCATGGTCAGCCATGTTCAGGGAGTCCGGTTTTATCCTGTGCTTTTTCAGTCTTAGTCCAGCTGGCCTTGGTGACCTCTGATTAGATCAGCCCCACCAACTCGATGGGTTGGAGCACCCCTTGCAGTCCTGACTTCCACAGTTTTGAGTACTACTTGAGATCACAGTTTCCTGAAGGGTCTTACCTTTTTGGTAGACTGCATTATACTTTGAAGGACAAGATATTTATTCCAATCTTTCCAATTTGACTTTTCTAGTGCTACGATTCCAGGAGTTCTCACCAGTTCGCTTTGATTCTCTAAATCTGTGGCCACCTTCACTGTTCCAGCATTTGATTGCACCCAGGTCCAGATATATCAGGAGTCTGATATGACTGTATTATCCCTCTTTCAGTATTTGAGGGTAGTCTAAGTCAAGTTCATTTCAAATGATCTAATAATGTATTCCTCTGAATAAACAGACAACTACATAGAGACAAAGAATAGTGTCTCTTTACAGCCTTTCTCTGAAACTCATTTGAGCCCCGAGGGCCATATGACAGTTAATTACAGGCATATGTTCAGACTGCAGGATTCTGTTTTGCTATGGTGAAAAAAACACCAAAGAGGGATGAGGCTCAGGCTTTTATATCACACCAAATTCATTAAGATTTGACACATTGTGAGTCCATTTCCTCACAAGATCAGCATAATACTAGAGTATGACCAATGTCAACACTTATGTAGAGTACTTGTTGCTGAGGTGAACTCATAGACCAGGACTTCTGGAGTCAACTACAAGTAGTGCTAGCTCAGGCAGAAGCCAAGGAGGCAGGGCTGTCTCATGTTCCAGAACTGGAGCTCTCCCAGAGATCTTGCCTACAGGCAGGGCAGGGAAGGGTCCTTTAAATTATATAGTACTATGGGTCACAAGGCCACCATTGTTTCAGGATAAAGTCCTTCTCTTGCTGCAATGTTGTAGCCTCAAGAAATAGGGGCTTATACCATGCTATAACACCCAAGACTGGTGATGAAGATAGATTTTTTTGGTTACTTTGATAATAAGTTAGTCTAACTGAATCTCGCAATCCAAGAGATCTATACAGACTAAAGGTAGCACCAACATTCATCCCATACATGATAATGATGTAGGCCCAAATATCAGTTTGTTCCATTAGAGTACCAGAATCATCCCATTGCCTGGGTGGTTCTGCAATTCTGTAAAAGATAGGTTGGCAATAGTTACACTACTCAGTGACATAGCATGCGAGATGAAAAATGAACAGTTGTTATCTACCCTGCTGTCTAAGTCTGAGAAGAAATAAATGATATTTATTTGCCACCTGGCCTCCTACAGTTCTGAGGCTAATTCTGCAGGCGTTGGTTTGGTATTAGTTTAATTGGGATTTGAACAGTACTGGGTTTCACTAGACTTTGTTAATGAGTTTCAACTATAAAAATTGGTTGCTTTTTCTCTTCAATGAATAGCTCTTGCTGACTTCACTAATATCTTTTCTGTATGTATGTAGAGGTAGACATACCTGTCTAAAAACTAGGCTGCTTTGAGGCCTTGGAAAGATAATGACAACATTTTACTTCCTATATTCTTCAATGTGTCTTTATATTGGTCATATTGATAGTGGACACTGTGGTTTTTAACCCGAGTTACTTAGCTCTTTGGCAGATAATTTGGCACAATTCAAGCTTTTCAAAAAGGTATAACTGTGAGAAGGGTTCATGAGAAGATCCATGCAGCTGCCATGTTGCTTCAGTTCTCCCAGCACACTGGAAACAAAATATTCTTCTTTCTCATGTTGTGAAAATTATATCACTTTAATAAGTGCATATTATTTCATTTTGTCATGCTACTCTGGGATATTAGGTTTGTATATTTTATCACCTTAATGAATGTTTCAATGATTAGCTTTTGCCATCCTTACTATTTTTTCTATTTGATGTGTGTAGAGATAGATATATCAGGTAAAAATAGATGAAAATGTACATGATTCATGATATAAAATATCAAGTTATATGAATACTACTCATATATGATTTACAACCAAAATATAGAAATCAAAATTTTATAGTAATGTCACACATACTAGCATATTTATATTTTGCCAGTATAACATGAGAAAATGCATTGTTATTTTAATATTATCTCAGGTTTATATGCAAACTTGAAATGATATTTGATATTGACTTATACTTTGACCATGATCACTTAATACACAGGCGATGTGTATTTTCTAGAATATATTTTAATAACATCTTTGCATGTCCTATGTCTTACAAACCTTAAGCTTCCCTAGTAAATTTCATTTTAAAGAGAAAATTTGTGGATCTGAGCACTTAAATGAGAGAGCATGAAGTGAAACATTCATACATGTTGCTTCTCTGAAAGCAGACCATTCATATTCGTCTAGTGTTGTGGGAATTTCCACAGTAGAACGTGATGTGTGAATGGACAGGTGCAAACTGAGCGAGACTGCTTATTTCCCAATGGAATTCCCTCAGTCTCCTAGGGCATTCTATTGTTATGGTCGTATAGGACTTGTTTGTTAGTTTCATTATTGCTTTAGTTTTTCTACATAGAGTCATTTGAAAGAAACAACCATGACATTTAATTTTTAAAGGACTAAAAAACACAGTATTCTTATCAACCTTATAGTAATCCTAAAAGCATGTATAATAATGTTCAATGAGGTAGAAACTATGGAATGAGACATCGAAAAGATACTTGAGACCTAGAACATAAGTGATAAGCTCCAAGTTAAGACAGTAAAAGTATTTCATTAGCCTAGACTTTCTTGCCCAATAAAGTATGTTACTATGTTTTGGTAACATTACTGATCCTTTCTATGAACATTAACTATTATTAACAGTGATAAGTACCTCACCCACTCATGAATTATTACAACTGATAAAAGTTACAGAGGAGCAGAAGGACGGAGAACATGAGAAAGAAAGTCAGGACCGTGAGGGGTGCGTTCACCCATGGAGACGGTGGGACAGAACTAACGGGAGATCACCAACTCCAGTTGGAATGGGACTGATGGAACATGCGACAAACCAGACTCTCTGAATGTGGCCGACGGTGGGGGCTGACTGAGAAGCCAAGGACAATGGTGCTGGGCTTTGATTCTTCTATATGAACGGGCTCTGTGGGAGCCCTCTCAGCTTGGTTGATCACCTTCCTAGACCTGGGGGGAGTTGGGAGGACCTTGGACTTAACATAGAGTAGGGAACCCTGATGGCTCCTTGGCCTGGAGAGGGAGGGGGGGGTATGGGTGGAGGGGAGGGGAGGGAAGGGGGAGGAGGAGGGGAGGAGATGGAAATTTTTAAATAAAAAAAAACATGAAAAAAAGTTACAGTATCTATTTCGATAGTAATCTAAATACAACTAAAAGCACATGAATATAATTATTTAGCATAGGAATATTTTTGCTTTAATAATAATGTTAGAGTGTCTGTTTTACACTGTCTCCTAAGCTAAATGCTAAATTCTTGTTGTTTTAAGGTCATACCTACACAATGAATTCTTACACTAGAGGTAGAATTTCAGAGCAAAATACATAATACAAAGAAGGATACAGTTAATCCCATTCTTATTTGTACTGTGTGTCATATGGCCACATTAAAAGATTTTATTGTTTTGCAGATAAAGATTGTTTGAGGCATCCAACACTATTCTTCAATTATTTATGAAATATCATTATTTATTCATTAGTTTCTGAGTGGTTTTGCATAGCACAAGTACCTACACTCTTTTGTTTCTTGTATGAAGATGTCTTAGGATATTTGACTTATGTGAAGTGTAGTGTCTTGGAGGGCTACTTCTGTCAAGTAGCCTAATATGAACACTGAAAGGCAGAATATATTTTTAGACAAAATATAAGGAAATGAAGATATTGATGACAGAAATGAACTCAGTTTTGTTGCATTGACAGCCAATTGCTGAAACACCTATGTGTCATGAATAATAGTGCATACTGAGAAAATAACACAAGAATCTAAAAGACATGGAGATCACAAAAAACTCAAACAGGCATTAATTGTAAACAGTGAGACTGTTTAAAGCCTTAGCTATAGAATGTCCCTAGCTATAGAATATAGCTAAGTGCTAACAGAAATGCCTTATGAACCTGTTGAAATGAAAAACCAGGACGTGTGGGAAAAATACAAAACTTTTATGATGGCACATGTACTGTGTGATTTGTGGGAACTGAATATTGTAATGCTAAACAAAAAAAAAATTCAGACAGAAATACAGAGGAAAATCGATAGCAAGGGACTCAGGTAGTCTGATAAGATGATGTCATCATTTGAAAGAATAAATTAAAAATGAATGCACAAAATTAATTATATGATGTTATAGACGAAACAAGCATCTAATCTATTTTCTAAATTAGTCCCCACTAACAAAAAATAGAATGGGTCCATTACTCAAGTGCAACAGGCATTAACAAAGAATATATTGGCTCTCACAAGGTATATCATTATGCAAATATTAGAAACTAAATTTAATACTTCTATATGCATATTAGGTCATACAGGCATGCATTGATTGAGCAATTTGTTTTTTCTGAGCTTTATGGGAATAATATTGAGTAAAGTACATTCATAGAGAAAAGGATATAAAATATGTAAAACTGCTGAAAATACTAAAAATCTTTGAATTATTAAAGTAATGAAATCATCAGGATAATAGATTTGTCTTTTTCATAAAATTTTATTTAGTTATTAATAATATTACAAATAAATGTGTCTATGTTGATCCATATAAGCAATATTGGTGAACTGTTTAGAGTACTGGTAACAGATCTCATAATTGTCAGTTTCAAATGGTTCAGGACACAACACTAATACAATGTTTTAGATTATCTGAATGTATTGTAGTTCAGCTGCGCTAATTATAAAAATATCAGAGAAACTACCCTCTGTGTGTCTCTCTCGTCATAATAAAGTTGCTTAGGCAGGTTTTATACTTGCTTTCTGCTCTCCTCGTGTTTTCTGATAGTTGGAATAACAAGCATGTATCGCCAAGCCCAGCCCACAAACCATATTTCTTTCTTAAGAGATGTTTTAAAATATCCCTCCCATTATTTCTAATTTTAGGGTTTTTTTCTATTATTTTTTCCTGATATAATCTTAAGTCAACTTTATCCATTTTGTTAATCTTCTTGAACAATCAACATAGTTCTTTGCTTCACAGATTTTTCTCTCTGGTATAATTGTTCTTTATTTCATTTATCTTTGCTCTGACCTTACTATTGTCTTTTGTCTAATGTAATCTTTTTTATTTCGGTTTCCTCTCCTTTTCAGGTGTGTATTATCCTGTTTCCATTTGTGTGGTTCTCATTTTATTCTCTAAATTTGTGTGTGTGTGTGTTATTTTTATCTACCTGTGGTTTCTCATTTGACTTGTAGATTGCTATTTTTCAATAGTATGTTTCTTAATTTCTAGGTATGTGCAGATTTTCCAGGTTTCTTAGTGCTATTAATGTAGCTTGTTGTATCTTTTAGGACAGCTGAAGTGGAAAGTCATACACTGTCAACAAAGGGCCTAGGGAAATTCTGAGTCAACTTCCTTAGGGACATATGAACTAATGTCTATATATTCAGAACATCAGATTGCTTCAGTCTTCACCTAAAGGATGTACATTGCTGAATATACATCACATCTCTAGGGCATGATGTCAACTAGAAGTCATGTGTTTCCACCCTCCTATTGCAAGAGATAATGCCATATAAATGTGAAATGAATAAGAGACTGATAATATACATGTACTACAAAAATTTAATTAGATGTGAAGATAGTAAAGTTATTATATTCATAGAAAATGTCAATTAATACAAAAATGTATATAAATTAAGAAATAGGAACTTCATAGAAGTTACAGGTTGAACGTTTTTCGCTGATGTTATAATTTGAATCCCAAATGTACATCAAAGTCTAATGCTTTAGAGGCTTTGCCTCTATGAAAATAGTGCTCAGAGTCCAGGCCTTTAGGAAGTCTTTAGATCATGAGTGCTATGACTGTCAGCATATTAATCCATTAATTGCTTAATAATTTAATAAGCTATTAAATAGTGGTGAACACCAAAGTGGTAGGATCGTCTTCAGTGGTATGACCCTGGGGTGTGCTCCTGAAGCTGAATCTCTTCCTTGGTGTCTATGTTCCATGATTCTCAAAGTGTGATGGAAAGATATCCAACACAGAAAGATATTTCTGGATATGAGACCGTTATTATGAATTTATCCAATCAAGTCTGTCAAGCGACTTAGGATATTATTAATGGAAAAGGTTTAGAATAGTCCACAAGATACTGGTGGATGAAGCAGTGTGTAACAGGCTCAAAGTTTCTTCAAGCAGATCCCCAGAGAGTAATGCTTGAAGCAGTAAGAGCAACTTTAACACAAAAATATGGGATTTTTTCCAATGGGAATCAAAACAGGCAATATAGTCACCTAATAGTGTGATCGTGCCTGTTTTAACCAGCAAGGTCATGGGAATGGAATGCATAAGATATTTAGAGAACACATCATGCCACCAGACACACCAGATGCCTGATATAGAGCTGCTAATTTAATATAGCACACCTAATTTTCAACTTGCTTGCGCCTGATCCTTTTTTCCTAACCTTTTGTTCATCTATGTAAGAAGAAAATGCTTGTCTTGTGTCTTTTGTTGTAGAAACCTGTAAGTTGTTTTTGATTTGCACGCAAGCTCATGGGTAAGCATTTGCCTTAAATCTCAAAGGAGACTTTGAAACAATGCCAAAGCTCTGAAACCTCTCTTAGGTAGAATGAGTGCGTTTTTAATTAGAAGGTAGACATTAGACTTTTGGAGCCAGTGACTGATATATAATGCTCCCAGTCTGAAAATAAAAACAGCCTCATGGCTTGCACATTTTGTTCACAATTCACAATACAGTGTTTCAGGGTGAGATTCTGGAAGTGGTGGCAGCATGAAACTTCTGACGTATTGACAGATTGAACCACTTACAGATTCATGGCTTAACGGGCTCGGAAAAAAGTTATAAAACCATGAAAAATATTTTACTCCCCTTCCTGGCTGCCATAAGATGATTAGTTTTTCTCTACCATGCATTTTTCAGTGTTCACCATGATATTCTGCCTCATCACTGACTTAGAAATAGCCAAATGACCAGAGCTGAAAACCTCTGAATCTATGAATCAAAATAATTTTTCTCATTTAAAGAATCATGTAATAATAGAAGAATAGTGATAAGCACAAATTGTAAATCCAACAAATAGCAAGTTGTCGATTAGTTTAAAAAACTTCTGTGAACAAAAAAATTAATGCATAATATATGTATATCACCAAAAGCAAAGAAACTTGAGTTTCTTTCTTGTATTGTTTCCTTTCTTGACTTTTATTTTGAATATAATGACCGCTACTTAAATGATTGCAATAATATACAAATAATTTCATGATAGCTTTAAGCCCATGTATGTATCTTGTGGTATGACTGATCATCCCTTGGGTATATGCTCAAGAGTGGTATAGCTGGGTCTTATGGTATATTATTTCCCAGTTTTCTGAGAAAACACCACACTGACTTCCAAAGCAGATGTATAAGTTTGTATAACCATCAGCAATGGAGAAGTGTTTCCCTTGCTCTACATCCTCTCTTGTATAAGCTGTCCCTTGTGTTTTTGAACTCAACAATGCTGACAGGTATAAGATGGAATCTCAGAGCTGTTTTGATTTATATTTCCGTGATATCTAAGGATGTTGAACATCACCTTAAGTATTTCTTTGCCATTTGAGATTCTTCTCTTGAGAATTCTGTTTAGATCTGTACCCCATATTTAAATTGGATTATGTTTTTTGTTAATGACTAGTTGGTTGAGTTCTTTACATATTTTGGAAATCAGCCCTCTGTTAGTTGGAGGGTTGGTGAAGATCTTTTCCTATTCTGTAGGCTGCCATTTTATCTCATTGACAGTGTCCTTTGCCTTACAAAAGCTTTTCTGTTTCATAAGGTTCCATTTATTAATTTTCAATCTTAGTACCTGTGCTAATAGTGTTCTATACAGGAAGCTAACTCCTGTGCCTATGAATTCAAAGTTATTCCCAGTTTCTTTTCTATCAGGATCAGTCTAACTGGACTTATATTGAAGTCTTTGATCCACCCTAACCTGGGCTCATAGGAACTCACAGAGTCTGAACCAAAAACCAGGAAGCCTACAGAGGACTGAGCTAGGTCCTTTACACACACACATATACATACACACAGATACACACACACACACACACACACACACACAGTTGTATAGCTTGATGTTCTTGTGCGACTCCTAAAAATGGAGCAGGGGTTATCTCTCAGCTTTGGGTGGCTCTTAGGAATGTAGCTTTCATACTGGATTGTCCTACATAGCCTTACTATAAGGGGAGATGCTTAGACTTATTGTAAATTGAGATGTCACGCTTCGTTGATACCCATGGGAAGCCTGGCCCTGTCTGAACAGAAACAGAAAAGAAGTGGTTGGGGGATTTAGGGGTGGGGAAAAGAATGGGAGCAGAGGAGGGAGAGGAAACTGAGATCTGGATGTAAAATTAATAAACAAATTAAATTTAAAAACATGTATGTGGAAGTTTAATTTGCAGTATATATAGCACAGATATTTTGTTCAGTGTGCAGAGTTTGTCCTCTGAGATTCCTGTGTGTGGGAGAAAGTATATGCATCCTTCCATACACTCAGAATTATTAAAATTATTCTGTGAAATTAAATTAGTGTATATGGATGGACCATACTTTGTTTGGTTTGAATATTTATAAGTCAGTGCACTGGCTTATCTCAATTCCATTCCAGGCTTTTCTTGGTAGTACTCATTTGAGAGGTACATTAGGAAAATTCCATTGTTTTCTTGAAATAATGAGCATATACTTGAGCTTTTATAGGAGTATAGTATTGTTTACAGCATGAGTTAATACTTTCTCCTAAGCTCAAATGCTACACACAATGACTGACTTGAATTTCATTTCTTAAAATAAGATATAGCATCTGATCAAACTTTATATTAATTTAAAACTTATAAGACTTAACACATTTCAGGAAAAAATATGATTTTTAAGTGGAAATATCTTTAGTTTAATTATCAACCACTTATATCAGGAACAAATCATTATGAAAAATTTAACCTATTTCTAAAGTTCACCACAAAGGTCCAGTTGTATCTGGAAAAAAGTTAGTAACTTGAAGCTTGATTTACTTAGAGTTCACTGTGGTGGTAATAGGTGCAGAGAGTTAAGGCATTTGTTACACTTTCAACAAAATAACTGAAGTGCTGGCTTCTTGACCCTATTTGGGCACCATGGATGGAAAAGTAAAGAAAAATGATTTTGAATTAGAGTCATAACATGTGAATGTGTTTTTCTTCTTTCCCTGTTTGCTGAGTGACCCGCAGGCATCAAAAAGCATTTGATATCTAGGAGTCTTCTTTGCACAGCATAGAGTCACTGTTTAACAACTTTCTTTTTTCCTCCTCCTCCTCCTCCCCCTCCTCCTCCTCTTCCTTCTTCTCCTCTCTCTCTCTCTCTGTATATAAAGTTAAATCTAAAATTTCCCTTAAAGTCAAAAAGCAGTCATTAGCACCAGATTAGAAAAGAGATGAAGAGAACCCAGCTGCTGGTACATAGCCAGCAATGAAAGCCTGAGTTGTGTATGTACATCCTGAAGCAATGGCAACCTGTTCCAAAGTTATAGGAGTTTGAGGACAGCTAAACCTACTGTATGCATATGTGTGTGAGTAAGAAATACACAAAATGAGATTAAGAAATACTTTGATTTTCTGAAGACACCTTAGAAAAAGGATGGAATTTCAAAGCTCTTTTATTCAAGATGCATAAACTTTTAAAATTAACTTTTTTAAAATACTGCATAGGATTTCTTTACTTGCCTTAGAACTAACTAACAATACTGTTTAAAATTTATTTAGATTTACTAAATAGCTGATTTTTTTAATGAAATAAACATCCACTTGCCTATTTTTCAGGTTCCCACGCAAGAAGTAGAATTTGAGGACTAAGACTGACAAAGAAAATCTGTTTTTGCCATTTTCTTTAAATTGCTTGTTTAATAAATCTGTTTTTATTATTGTTGGTGTTGTTGCCCATATTTATATTTGTGTGCATAGAAAATTCAAGATTCTCTAAAAATCCTCATTTGGAATACATTCTCTAGCATGATGTTCAGTTCCAGAACATTCCATTGTAGAAATGATAAGATAGTTCATTTCTTTTTTCCTTTCCTTTGTTCTTATTTTTGGTGTATGCATCAATGTAGAAATGTGGACATTTCTGTAATCATTCCCATTGTTCAAAACTATGATCATTTTGACTATTATAAAAGAGGTATATTGATAATTAAGATACTTTAAAACTGTAAGGCTTTTTAGGCATTTTACATGGTTATAAAACAATGTAATCAAATTTATTCCCATAGGAATAATTGGGATAAAGTAGATATGAAAAGAGTTAAAGGAAGGACTAATGGGAGTAGATGATCTAAATACATATTATGATAATTTCAAATAATAAATTATTAAAAATAATCAACTAATACTAAATGAAATACTGTCAAATTAATAACCAAATGCTTGCCAATGAACTGAATTTTATTTTGTAATGAGTCACATTTCTAATCTTATTATTCAATAGCATAACTCACTATCAACCATTGCATATCAATATCTTCTGATCTTCAATACCATTTTCATAATTTTTTGCTAAATTTCATGCTGTATTTTTGAACTATTTATATCTTTTGTAATTCTATACCCATGAGTCTATACTTGTAATATATATATTTAATAGTATGTATGTTGCCTTTGAAAGTTTATGTATTTTCAGAGCAAGGGGATCAGACATCAATAAAAATAGATGACCTATGTGATCCAACATCTCAGAGCACCTCTATTTGCAGTTTCCACAAAGATCTCCATCCAGAGCAGCTGCAATAGTGTTAGCTGATATGGTCCTGACCCACAGACTACTCTAGCCAAGACTTAACCATTAGCATGATTTTCTCAAGATTCCTCCCAAAATTCCAGTCCCCCATATACCAAGAAGCAGTCTAGGAAATAAACAATGACCACATTTCTGAGAGATGTGGTGTGTTTCAATCATTTAATGGGTTATTGATTGATGTAGGTGTGTCTTCTATCTATCTGATGATTTCATTGGATAATTAATAAAGAAACTGCCTGGCCCATCTGATAGACCGGCCCTTAGGTGGGTGAAGTAGACAGAACAGGAAGAAGGAAGTGAGGTAGATGGCTCAGTCAGATTCCATGCCTCTCTTAAGTTAGGCAGACCACCGTGCCTCTCCTCAGAGAGAAGCCAGATGCGATGAAGCCAGCCACCAGGTCAGATGTGCTGAATCTTTCCCTGTAAGACATCATTCGTGGTGTTACAAAGATTATTAGATATGGGTTAGTCAAGATGTGAGTAAGAGGCTGAAAATAATGGGCCAGGCAGTATTTAAAAGAATATATTTTCCGTGTAATTATTTCGGGTGTAAAGCTAACCTTGTGGGAGCCGGGTGGGACGAAAAGCAGGTCTGTCCGCAGCTCCCAATCACTACAATTGATGTTGGTCATCATTTAAGGGACTTGGTTGCAAGTTGTTTTTTGTCTTGGTCAGGAAATGAGCAAAGCATAGGAGTTAAAGATCTCGTTTTAAAGGAATAAAGGAGTTTATAATATTGAAATGATGAGATAAAATGGTAGATTATTGAATCTTTTTAAATATAAAAAACAACTATTAATCTCAAAATATTTTGCATTGGCATGAATTCTGTGTTTTTGATAAATATTTTGTTATTTTTGTTGCACTGTATGCACATTTCTACTTTTGTTTGGGGAACTTTGCTTATGCTGCTCATTTGAAAATGTCATGTTTCTTAGGAAACACAATTAGTAGTTAGTCATCTATAAAAATCAAACTTGTAACTATATAAGGTATGTTTTCAAGGTTAAACAGATGTATTTATAACAGATGACTTCAAATACTGCAAAGACCTACAAAATATGGCATTTAATGTTTTAATAACATAAGGATTTTCTTGACCATTAATCATGTTTGCTCCTAGCACTATCAATCTACTTCCAAGAAGATGATGGGCATAGAAGACATTTATATGGAGTTTGGATTTTTTGTGGCAAAAGTTAGCCACTGTATGAAAAATAAAACGGCCTTGCCTCAATTGCTGACAGTATACTGTACAAACTGTATCAGCAAAACATACCAAAAAAGTGGCTGCCAAACTTTGTCATGACAAGGTAGAATAGTCCTTCAAAAGTTCCTGCTTCTCAGAAATATCTGTTGATATACTAGTTCTGTTGGTCAATGATGGATGTCCCCACATTACAGAAGAACTTTGGGTGACTTTCCTGGCAGCAGGTGTACCTGTTATTAGTAATATTACATGCTTCTGGAGTCTCTGATGGAACTAAAGACTAAATAGTTAAAATTACAATTATATTTAGTTATGATAAAAAGTAAATTAGGTATAAAAATTTAGACTCACATAGATACGTTAGATAATAGAGAATTTTCTCCAAATTTGCCACATACAAACAGACTGGGTATTGAAACTGTAATTTTTACTTGATAACTGTTTTTGTTTTATATAAATTAACCATGTTAAAGTTAAGACCTTCTTTTATTATTAGACAAAAAGGAGGAAATTCTGTGAAATAAACCTTTTTACATTGTGAAGATGTGTTTCTCTCACTGTTAATAAAGATCTGACCGGTCAATAGTTAGGCAGGAAGAGGATAGTTGGGAGAGCCAAAATGACAGAACACTGGAAAGGAGAAGGAGGGATTCACCAGCCAGATGCAGAGAAGCAGTAGATGAATATGTCATGCTGAAGAAAAGGTACTATCATGTGATAGAGCACAGATAATAAATGGGATAATTTAAGTTGAAGGAGTTACCTTGTAACAACTTTAAGATATCAGTTTAGCATTTATAATTAATAAGAAGCCTCTGCATGATTATTTGAGAGTGGGCTCTCAGGACAGAAAAAAAAAAACTTGCCAACACAGCATATGTGTTTTAGGGGTGACTCCTTAGAATTTGATAACCTATAGGAGACTTAACACCTGAATCAGCAGCATTAATTGACTACAGCCAGCCATTAGAGGGGTTTGGCCTTCTGTGGTTTCCCGATTCACATTGTTATTACCATGGTACAGATCTTGTTTAGGCAATCATAATGTTGAGATTTCATGGGTGTAGTTACTGTATCATGTCTAGAAAACATGATATAGCATTAGGTATACCTTACAAGCATTCTCTCTTATTTTCTATGATAGTCTCTGAACATTAACCAGTATAATTCCCAACTGTATTCTAAACATCTATTTTTTGTATCCACATATAAGTGGGACTCTTACCCCTCATAAAAGAAACTTCTTTTTACAGTAGGTAGAGGTCATCACAGAAATACCTAACTGGTAAAAATGCAGGGAACAATTTTCTATGATGTGATATTTTGATGACAGGAAAGAATAATGAGCATTTACTGGATGACCTCTGTTGAATAAAATCTCAGAAATGATCACACTCTAAGATTTTCATACTCTTTGCTAAAAATATTTATTCTCTGTTTGTCATCTTAGGGCTCAGTTCTTAAGAGTTTATAAACTACACAATTTACAAAAAAAGGAAAATTTCTAATGTTTCGGCCAATTAAAAGGGATATTTAAGCCTTCATGAAAATCAATTGGATGATTTAATATTTCTTATTGACATCTCTTCATTATGTGAAATGACCATGGATTACAGAATATCTTGGCATCCTGAAACTGATACTTGATAATAAAATAAACGTAGAAAGTCAATTTGATGATAGCAAAGCAATTTGATGTTCACAGAGCAGATCTTATAATGTTTACTTTCAGGAGAAAGGAGGAAAAAATGAAAACTATTCACTTTTATTTGTATAATCATGTAAAAGGCCTAAGGACCATGACAATTCTAAGTACATGTATCACTTAACAATGAACTGAAACTTTTCAAAGGAAAAGAAAAGGAAAGATCTATAGCAGGTTTTCATAACACCGAGACTTACTATTAGTTATGAATGGTCAACCTTAACTTAGACTTGTTTCTAGCTATCTCTTATAACTTTAATATGTCTCTTTTCATCTGCGTTTTGCCTCAGGGTTTTTTTTAACTTTTCTTCTTTCTGTCTATATTATTTCACTGTTTGTCATGTCTGTCTGGTGGCTAACTGACCTCGGGTCCTGGGCATGTCCTTTTTCTCCCCAGTTCTCTTCTTCTCTTGGACCTAGATTTCCCCTCCTACTCATTCTCTCTGCCTACCTGCCCCTTCTAGCTCTCTCATGCCTAGCTATAGTCCTTTCAAATTTTTTTTTTTTTTGATTTTTCGAGACAGGGTTTCTCTGCAGCTTTAGAGCCTGTCCTGGAGTTAGCTCTTGTAGACCAGGTTGGTCTCGAACTCATAGAGATCCACCTGCCTCTGCCTCCCGAGTGCTGGGATTAAAGGCGTGCGCCACCACCACCCGGCTGTCCTTTCAAATTTTTATTAGACCAATCAGGTACTTTAGGCAGGCAAGGTGAAACAAATGCAATACATCTTTACAAAATTAATTAAGTGCAGCACAAGCAAATGTAATACATCTTTATATTGTTAACAAAAGCAGCAGAAATAATGTAACACACCTTCACATAGTCAAAGTAATATTCTGCAGCATAGAAAAATGTAACACATCTTTTCCTAGTTAAAATAATATTTTATAACAAATGTCACGTAACGTTTTTCAAATCAAGAATGCAAGAACAGAACATACAGAATGAACTTAGCCCAACAATGGCTGTCTGCACAAGGGAGAAGTTGCAAACCCTAAAATGAATCAGTCCACTACACTGTATAGCTCAAGAGTCTTATCATAAACTGGTAAGACCTGGAGGATTTCTGCAGAATATAATCTTGAATTCACATTGAAGGACTGTTGATACTGGGTTTTGCTGTCAGCAAGCAACAGAAGTAGCTATAGGAAAACCAGAGTAAATGAACTCACCACAAAGATGGGTAGGTGAAAAGTAGCAGTGCTTTTTCCTCACATATCTGGGCCATAACTTGAAGATGCTGCCCACTCTGGAAGAGGGTCACCATCGGTGAATTATTCAGGGGAATACCATCACAGACTTGCACAGAAATCCTTCTTTCTAGTTGTTGCCAGAACCACCCAAATTGCCAAGCAAGATTGACCGTCACTTGTCTATCTTTATAGAATTTAGCATCAAATCAATTTATTTCATGCATAGTTTTCAAATGAAGAGAAAAAAACATAATTACACCTGGCATCATGTGCCATGTACAAATGAAAATATACTATACTTTCGTAAGGAATATGAAAAAGAAATACAGATATAGCAATATTTAAGTAAATCTACATTACACAATATCGTTAGAATAAGAAGAAAAGAAAAATGGAGGAATGAAACAAGTATCTGCTCAAAATATGTGATGTAAAACATTGTCATTAAAACAGTACACACTCATAGCACACTACTGTAATCAGTCAAGTGGCACTTCCTACATTTACAACTACTTTCTGCTGCCCATTCTGTAATTTTTCCACCAACAGCAAGAACCTGAGCATTTCTTGGTTCTTTACCTGAAGGAGTTACATATAAAACCCTATTCTTAAGAGTCTGACTCATCCATCACCCTGTTGTGGTGGGGGTTTTATGATTTTTCTTTATACTTAATCACATGATAAAGTAACACCAAGAGAATGGTAAGTCTCTGTCCCTCCAGATACAGATTTCCTTAATGCATTGTGGAAAAGCAGAACATTTTCCCCCTGACTGTGTCAAAAGCCTCTGCTAACACTGTAACTCCTTTGTTGGCCTGTTTAGTCAATAGGATCAGGAATGCGAAGTGGCCAGGAAATGTTTGCAGATCAATGGAGTGTTTGTTTTGCTTCCCGGCAGAAGTCTTCCCACTTGCACCTGCCCTCCCACCCACTCCTGTAGAACAGCAGAGCAGAAGGTCACAGGAACAGGAAGCAAAATTTGGCTAGTGACTCATTAGAGATGATGGTGAATGACACCATTCCTATTTACATCCTGATCCCACAAATCCTAGTTGAAGAAGGAACACTCCCATGTTCTGGATGTTGAGTAAAGTATTTGTCTCTGCTGGTGGAGTTATCGCTAACCAGAAATAAAAGCTAAGTTAGCTTTGGTGAGTTTAAGTACATGCTCTTGGACCCATAAATTACTTCCGTCTTTGTTACTATGACTATGTTGTTCATAGAACCATGACAGGGATGACTAGAAAAAGAGGTTGACTACTGTTAACAGAATTAACCTTCCTATCTAGTGGCTATCACATAATTCCTCTCCTGAAGTTACCTTTTGATATGCATTTACATGGAACACGAATATACCCTTTTCAAATTTAAAGTGATCTATCCATATACCTGTTTCCAAAATGTCTTTCTCACAAAGTTTCAAGTTAACCTCCTCATAAGTCTCCAGCTATCCAATTTATCCAACTTAGTCCACAAATCATTATATATTCCCACATCTGGCCTTTTTTTCCTTCCAAGAAATGTATATAGACATGTTCAGTGCCCAGTGTTCTGCCAATGGTGATATTTTCCTTCACCATCAGCTCGTACCATTTCCTAGAAAGGGGTTATACTTCAGCTCCCTGTCCTAGATGGTGACACAATCTTATGCAGAAATATCCATAAACCAAACCTTATTCCTCTGTTCTTCCAACCACTGATCTTGTAACATGACTAAAAGAATACAAGTAATTTGGAGGCAGTAAGTACTGTGTCAGGAGTTGGAGTCATAAGCAATTATGCAACAACTTCTTGGAATTTTATTTTGCCTTCAGAACCTGTCGTGGTTTGACTGGGTATGTATCATTTCATTTTAATGATAAATTGGTGTTGTGCAAATTTGACTTCCTGGAATTTAAAGTCAAATATCACTCAAGACATGACAGCCAGCTCAAACTGTCTTGTAGCTTACTATCAAGATTTCAGTTTGGACTGAAAACCCAGTAGCAAGATAAGTGCTATTTCTGAAAAGGAGAGTAGTTGCCTGCAGATAACATGCTCTAAATCCCAAGAGCCTCCACTCACCTGTGTAATTCTTTTTTGATGAAATTTGTTTTTATTAACTAATTTGTGTGGCAGGGGCAGCTCTTATAACTTCCATTTGACCTTTCCAACCATAATAGCTCTCACCCAGAGGTCAAGGAACCATTGTGGGGATGTTACCAATTTCTAAGTGTATCTGTTCCAATTATTCATTCTGACACTGGAGGAATAAGCACAGGCTGAGTTCAAAGATCTGCTGTACCCAATATGAATCAGATTTTGCCTAAAATTCCATTGATCAGCTGATTTTCACAAGTCCCTACTTTAGCTTGAGGTCCACGTTGCTGTTTAGGTCTGTAGGAATCAAGGTAACTCAGATCCAGAGCCACTGTCTAAAAGGCTACAAAAGTTTTGTTTGTTTCCTTTTCCCAAAATGTTGTTATTTATGCAGAGGGCTGTAAGTTCTTGTGGTGCTTTCAGCAAGAAATTGTCCCCTAGACTTGTGTATTTGACCACTTGGCTCCCAAGTGGTCCTGTCTGATGAAGCTATGGACTATTGATGGAAGGCACAGTATTTGAATTAGGATTTGAAATTTTATGGTCCTACTCAACTTCCATCCCATTTGTTTCCTATTTTCTATTAGATGTGATCTCCCATCTTTCTTTACTGGCCACCTGTAACCATGTCTTCCCTGACCTTAAGGACTCTTCCTATGGAACTGCAAACCAAAAAATACTTCTTTTATAAGCTGCTTTTAGTCATGATGTTTATGACATCACCCAAAGTTAAGTAAACAACCTTTTGGGGGCAGATAAATATTAAAAGTAAGAATTTTCATTATGATAGTAAGATTCTTCTTCTAGAAGACCATCCTCCTTTTCATTAAAAGGATTTGGGTCTGTAAGATAACTTAATTATAGAAATTGGTTGTTGTGGTCATTTAGGATATTCTTTTATTTGTTATGGAATATTTCTATGCAACTTGAGATAAATCTTCATAGGTATTTTAGTGCCATTTTTGTTGTTTTTTCTGACTAGCAAACTAGAGGAAAACAGGTTCATTTTGTCTCATAAATTCAGTTTACAATCAATCATAGCAAGGGAGTCGCAGAAGTAGGAGCTTGAGGACGTGGGTCACATTACGTCTCTTATCAGGAACAGAGAATAGTGAATACATTCACTTCACTTTTAGAGTTCAGGAGCCAACTCCAGGAAATAGTGCTTCTCATAATGTGTGAGTCTTTCCAGGCTTAAGCAATGCAAGCAAGAGAATCCTCTACTCACATACTTATAGGACTAGCTAATATGGATAATCTTTTGTTAAGACTGTCTTCTCACATAATTATAGACTGGGTCAAGTTAGCGATTTAAATTAGCCACCACAGAAGTCTTCTTGTTTGCTACTCTTCTGGAAACACTATGATTAATGAGTCAGGGTCAAAGGTCTACATGAGTCAGACAACTTTGAATATTGTTTCCTATGATGTCTATTATAACAAATATCTTCACCTTGTATTTGCTGAGTCAGTACTGCTTTTGGCTCCTGGTGCTATGAGGTCCCATTATACCCAATGCATTTAAGCCATCAGACTAAGCAATATCATATGCTATTACATTTAGCACACAGAAAAGATCAATACATTCCTCGGAAATCTCTTAATTAATTAATTAATTAACTAATTAATGCAGGGCATATCTTCTAGACCTCCCATTATTGAGAACACAGTGTAATTATATAACATATGAACATATTCATATAACATAAAATTATATCATACTATACTATACCATATATTAATATATTACAATATATATTATATCATATCATATATATGTTGTAACATTAAAGTCACAATGGACATATGCTGACAAACTCAACTTAACTTAGTTTTATATTCTTTCTATAATTATCCCACAAACTTAATATCCACTTGGACACATGTTCTCCAGATTTCTATATGTGTCAATTAAAAAACTCATTAAGTTCTCTATGAGTATAGTGTACTTCATCTAGTTTCTCACATTGTACCTGATTTGCAGGAGCTGCTTAGCCTTGCATCTGGTTGTAGCTCTAGATGCAAAGATGGATGTATATTGAAAGTCATAGTCATTGTCTTTCTTGTCTTCCTTAGCTAATCATTGTCTGATTCATATACAGTGAATAGTTAATTTCCTTGGGAACAAAGTTGATAGAGTATATTACGTGAGGTTGAGATGAGGGTGCATCATCCTCTAGGGTGATTAGTGATTCTCATATACTATATTTCAGGAAGTTAAAAAACAGAAACCAAATGTCAAGAGTCCACTTACTAAAATGAAGTGACTTTTATGACCTTAAAGCAAGTACTGAAATGCTTGTAGAGGATTCATCTATGCAGAAGCGTGGCAATTATATTTAACATTATGGTCTAAATGCAGTTTCAGCCCTGAACCAAGACACTCTGGTAACAAGCAAACCTAGATATGTCTAATGTGATCCAAGAACAATTGAACTAGATCAATAAGTATATGAAAATTTCTATTTAGTTGTAGAACATTAGGAGTATATAAATTAAATGTTATGGGATATTATTATATTTAGATAGAAGGTGCTAGAAACACTTTGTTTTAGGAATTCATTTTAGTGTTTGAAGTCCCAAAATATATTACTGAAGAAACACATGTGCATGACAGCATAGAGATTTTTGTGATTGTCTGGGAAGCTTTTCCTCTGTATCAGAGGTTATCTTCTTTCAAATCTGTAAACAAATAGCATGTTGATTTTAGTAAGAACGAAAATAAGTCTCACTGTAGATTTCAGAGAAGTTCTTCTGCTTTTTTAACTGCTGTAAAAGAAAGAGTCAGCAACTGATCATCCAATATCAAATGAAAACATAATATCAGACATTACATAGACTGAGCAGATTTTATTTAGAAATATGTAAGTATATACATATATGTATAAAGCAACAGTTAATGAAGGAAAGAGAGCTTGGAATTCAAAGACAGCAATGAGGACTGCATGGGAATGTTTAGAGAGAGAGAAGGGAAAGGAGTATGATTATATTATTATAACCTCAAAAATAAAAGAAAGAATTTAAAGAAAGGGGGTTATTTACAGGCAACTTCAAGAGTAGGTTAGAGTACATCATGTGATTTTGGAAGTGAAAAATTCTATAATTCTTAGATCCATGGCAGGCAAGCCTCTAACAGAAGTCCACTGTTTACTTGTGTCTTCATGAGAGACGCAGATAATGTTCAAAAGGGTCCAGTGTGATGGGAATATTCACAGTTTGATGAGGCGGGCAGGGTTTACAACATTCTCCTGGATGGGAATAAGTCAAGTGTTCATGCCTTCATACCCAGCTTTTGTCTCTAGTATACTTCTTTCCAGCTACCTGACTGTTTCCGATGGCAAAGTAAAGTAGACATTTTGTCTTTTACGTCTTCCTTTCAGTTTTGTTCTTTAAAGTGCGTAGTCAGTGAATTGACACCGAGAAACATGAAAAGAATTAGAAAAATATTCCATTTTATACATCTATTACAGTTACAAGCTAAATGCCATGTTGACTTGCATTTTTTATAAAACATGGCACCATGTCAAAATAGCTGAAGGAGTCTACTATTCATAAAAAAATTTTCTAAATATGCATAATGAAACTGTGGGAATGGAAAGAATAATAAACTTAAGAAAATAAACTTGATAATATTCATAGAAATAGCAATAAGATTTTTTCAGAATTATTGAAATAGGTTATTGGATACATAAGTGTAGATATATCTATATACATATATATATATACATATATATATACATACATACACATACATTTAAATGAAAGTGTTTGCCATTTGAAAATGAAGATGTAACTCTGTTACTCTTTGGCAGATTCTCCTCAATACCTTCCTGCAAATTATCATTACCAGTGATTGAATTTCCAAAATGCTCAAAAAAATTATATTACTTTAGTGACTGACTCATTCATGACATGTATTATCAGCAATTTAAAGAGTACATTTGAGTGATGGGTGGTGGTGGTGCACACCTTTAATCCCAGCACTCGGGAGGCAGAGGCGGGCAGACCTCTGTGAGTTTGAGGCCAACCTGGTCTACAACAGCTAGTTCCAGAACAGGCTCCAAAGCTAAAGAGAAATGCTGTCTCAAAAAAACAAAACAAAACAAAACAAAACAAAACGACATTTAAACATAGAGCAAAGATTAAAAAGCCCTTACATGAGGCTTTAAATGAATGGCATTTCTCTTAGTCACAGTTTAAATTTAAGCCCCCCTGTTCTTCATCTATCTAGAAATTTTAAGTATCTAAAAACCATAGTCAATTCAAATTCAATGAAGTTGAAAACTGAGGGTAGGGAAGCCCATAACTTCAAATATCATTGCAAATCCAGTTAATCATGGTGTCAAAGTAACTAAAGCATTTATACAGAGTTTATTGAAGATGAATCACCTTATCAAACACCCGAATGTAAGGATGATTTTTCTCCCTGAGAATTTCCCTTCATCTTCTGTCGTTTGGATTCAGAGTATCTCCTGCCCTCTTAAGTCCAGATTTTATAACTACATTTAGGAAAGAGATTTAGTCCACTGCCTGTTTCTCATCTTAGCTTCTTTTACTTGGTAAAAATAGGTCATGATTAGCCATTTCTGGCATAAACAGTTGACAAGAAATGGGACAGGAAATAATATAATGATTCAATGATTCCTGAATTGTGTATTTCTGTATGCCATGCTAAATGGGAATGACCTTACAGTTAACCAGGAAATTAGGAGGTAGTATCGAACCTCAGATATCCACATGACCAAACTGTGTTTCTGCTTTGTTCATCTGTCATGTTCACATAAAGAAAGGGGCAAAACCCCAGGACTAAAAGATACAGATAATGTTAACAAAGGAAATATTTATTCCTCTAGCAAAGTACACAGTTCTTGATTTTTCAGCCAACTATTTAAATTACACATGAATATCCAGTGAGCTAACATAAACATTGTATGTAAAGCACCTAAATATTAAAATAGCCAATGTCTAGTGCTTTAATATTTATGTAGTTTATTTACTCATGAAAACACAGCTTCAATATTATTTATTAAAGTTAGGTTTTTTATTTACATTTAAATCATCTTGCTTTAAAACCGCTTTTAAAGATTTTTATATGCCACAAAATGATAAATTGCATTAATATGTGGTCTGTTTATATTTTCTCAAAGATAGGCAGTATCTTCTATATGAAAAATATTCAATAAAAGTGGCATGCCTAAAATCTCACCAAACGCATAGACACAAAGACTTATAAGTACAATAAACAAACCTTTCCATTTAAAATTTTACTTGAATATGGTGTTACCAACTTCCAGGAATGCGATTTTTTGTTGCTGCTGTTACATGAAGTTACTTTCAATTGTTACGAATAGATTACTGTTTAGGACCTCAGATAAGACAGTTAATTGCTTTGCAAACAAACGGCAGAAAATCACAGGTGGTCTGAATCTCATAGTGTGATCTAAACTTAGTTTTATTTTATTTTATTTTATTTTATTTTATTTTTTACTGCTGTGCCATGTATTAAACCTCGAAAATATTTAAATGTTTATTTACATTCTTCTAGTCATTAAGCTCAACCTGTTTTAAATTTATGTCTCTAGATTAATGAGACTAACAAAGCTGTACAAATTAACAATTAGCAATACTTTGTAATTGCTTAACATAAACACCCTGATTAGTCAAATCACTATTAAATTTTAATCAATGTGAGTGAGTGTTTCTATTTTTGACTAGGGATTTCAGATAGATTTTCTTAAGCAATTCTTTCTTGTACATGAGGTTGATATAGTTTCCCCTTATATTATGTTTAATAGATTGCATCTCAATCTTATATAATGTATTGTTAATGAAGTCAAGATATTTTTCTTTAAAGAGATCTTTCTTTTTATAAAGTTTATGACATATTTTCTTTTCTAGACTTATTTCCTCCTACTGTCTACATAAACAAATAAATGTGTATGTATTAAATGCCATAGTTTGTTACAATATTTTATGTGCTATTAAACATGGGTTAATATCATACAGGTATTTTTATAATTTTTAAAAACTAATGCTAATTATTATAATATAATTATACAAACCACAAAATGACCTACAATATCCAAACAAACATAAGATATTAACATCCTAAGTATCAGAAACCAAATTTACGTGAATTTATTTAAGTAATTTTTTGGTTTGTTAACAAATCTTGTATCAGAAACATCCAATGTATATAAAATGATGTTCTTCATGTTTAGTATCTGCAGATACCATGCTTTTGGTTTTCTATAGTGAATAAATTTTATGTCTTTGGGTATCTTTCAGATAAACAATTTTCTATACCATTCTCATGCTACTGTGTGACAGTATCCCTGCAATCAACTATTCAGGATAAGTGGATCTGCTTTATCATCTTCTGCCAATCCAAGATAGCCTACCCAGTGATAGGCAGAATGGCCTCTGAAATACCCGGCTTTATTAAAAATACCATTAGTTCTTAGTAACTCCAGGTTTCCTTTGTTCAGTTATTTGTTTGAAGACTTAAAATATATAATGAATGCATAAGACTCTTGCATTTCTGAAAATGAATAAAGTATTTTTATCCTCATCATGACAATCATTCTTTCTAATATAGGCGTTGTATTTTCCTTGTATATATAGTCCAGTTCATTCTGAACATGTCATTACTTGGGAACTTATCAGAATAATGATCTTTTTTAAATGGCATTCTAATCCATTGCTCAACAATTTCCCATTATTCTGTTTTATTAAGTAAACCTCTCTTTGAGAAATTAAAATTTAATTTGTGACTTTTTAAGTCTTCAAATAACTAAGTTCACTTCCAAAATTATTTAGACTTTGTAGAAACGTCTGCAAGGAGACAATAAAGATCTCATTTTTTAAAAAAAAGTTAACAAAAATGTAAGATTATATTATTTAGCAAGGCTAAATACACATTTAATTGTGTCTTTTGCTTTTCATCTGGGTTTTTAAATGGTTAATCCTAACAAGCATGGGGGAAAGAAAAGAAATGAACTAAAGTAAGGCCCTTGTGATATAATGACACTTGCTCTATGCTCTTACAGAGAAAAACCATGATGATAAAACAGCACAAAGTGGAGCGTTATGAATTTTATTAATGACTAGGAGACAGTGTGCAAAACATCAAAGGTCTGCGCAAAAGATTAATGACCCCGTGTGAGACTGTTTAATTACCTCCAGCTAATTAGATTCTTGACCAAATTTTTAATATCTGCATTCCTTCTACAGCCTAATTGAGATTCCACATTATTTATCAATCTTTCAAAAAGCCCTTAGTGGGCTGCTTTTTTAGTTTTTCCCTTTGCACTTTGACTCCATTTATGGTCAATTATTAAATAAATAGCAAAGTAACTATTCCCCACAAATTGTGTATGCAGAACACTTTATGCCTGTTTATTTTGACTAGGAGACTATCATTGGCATCTTTTATACATAATGAAGCACTCTAACTAATAAACTGACTAACTCCACGGTAAACAACATGGATAGTATTTTTGTAATCTGGCATGTGCTCAGGAACTCCTCATGTGGTTACTGCAAATTAGACTTTGCAATGCTCAACTCAATCCTATTTTAGTTTACCCTAGTTATGTCCCAGGGAATCATGGAAGATGATTAACATGCAAATTAGAAAAACAACTCAATAAATTCTTCCCTTCCCTTCCATTTCTTTTACTCTCCATCCCTTCCTTTCTCTGCCATTCTTTACTTCCTTGAGTCTTCTGTTTACAGACAACCGATATCAGCTGAGAGAAGAGACCAGCCTCTAAAGGAATGAGCCCTTAGATTGGTTTTCTGGTACAAAGTGGCTAACCCTGAAACCATATCAATACAAACACAAAAACCAGATTCAATAAGACATATCTATACATTTGGCCAAAAATATACATATATCTGAATATATACATATATATACATATATATACAAAAATATACATATATATCTGAATATATACATATATTTGAAATATATATATTTCAAACACATAATAATTGGAGAAAGAGATACCATTTGAGAGTGTGGGGGGAGATGGAAGGAGTTAGAGGGTAAAGACTTGAGAAGGGCTGGAAGGAGGATAAGGTAGGGACAAAGTGATGTATTTATATTTTAATTACCATATATAAAGTATATATAATGAAATTTAATTGTTATATAATATATAGTCTTAAATATATATAAATATATATATGTGTGTGTGTGTGTGTGTGTGTGTATTAATATATAGCCAGACCATATTAGCTGCCACCAACTTCTTTTTTTTTGAAATGCACGAAACGGAAATTCAATTTGTATTAGTATATGTATATTCATATTTATACATATAATAATAAGTGTGGTAGTATATACATTTATCTATTTACATGTACATATATTTTGCATTCAATTATAAATACATATGTTGCACATATGTATACACACAAACATATATATCTATACTCATGTATGTATACATTAGTTCTGAAGGAAAAAAGTATCATAGAACCACAATGGGTGCTAAACTAATTTTATGGAAAACCCACTAATCTCCATATAAAAAATAATGGCACAGGTTGTTCTGAACTTATATCCTGCAATACAGAAAACTTGTACTCTGTAGCATTTATTAAATATTTATTATTAAAGCAGTACTCTGAAATGTTTAGTGTATTAATTTTGCTTAGACATCTCTATATCCTGAGTAATGCATAAATTATTCTCCTTAAAATTATTGTATTTTGTAGTAAAAAATGTACTATTGCAGCAAGATACATATCATTCTAGCACATATGTATTTGCACATCAATGAAAGAAAAGGTAAAACTATTGGAAGTAGAGATACGTTCACCACTCTGCTCATGACCAATGACCTTACAATGTGCACGTATTAGAAACTGCAGAAGTTTCATCTACGAATATATATCTGAACATATATGTTTCACATTCCATACTACTAATGAAAATTGTCTACTATGTCTTTTTCCAATATTATTGTGATATTCAAAACTGAGGAACAATGTCAAGTCCCTAATATTTTTAATAACAAATGGAATTTTCATTAATTACTACCTAAAAATCCTAATTCCACTGTTATAGGATGCTCAAATGTTGCCAGAAGTACTAGTCAACATTTCTTTTTCTCCTCAAGTATCTGTTTACTTTGCTTTACCCAATGCTTACTCATAATAATTGGTTAAAGCAAAAAAATAGTAAAAATGTAAGTTCTGAGATCATCATGAGTTTTAAAGTTCTATAATTACAAAAAATAAACAAATTCCTACTATTTTTACAGCTCAGATAATTGAAAGTTATAAGCTTCATGTCAGTGTGAAAGTGTAGGAGCCCCATAATGTCACCTCTGCCTTGTCTTAAACATGTTAAAGATCCCTATACAAGTTAAATTAATGTTAATTACAGTAAATGGAGCACTAAGACCATGAAATCTCACAGTATTGGACCCCAAACCAAGAAGCCTGTTATGGTTTTCTTGAGAGTAGAATGGTTTACAGAATCTAAAAAGGAAGAGAAGGCCTGTTGAAAACACCATTGGAAAAAGCTGATCGCCCCGCTGTCACTTAGAGAGGAAAAGTATCTGAGGCTAGATGCAAACAAAAATCAATAATCAAGCAATCAACATTTTATAGCAATTGACTCTCTACCCACCCCCACACAGCTGTCCCCACTTTGATGTCATGGATATCTAGATCTTTATAAGGAACCCATTTCTCTAGTAAAAAGCAAGAGAAAAATAGAGATGCTAGTATCATATTGATACGACAAAAAAAGAAAATGTCTAGAACAACTAGATTCAAATTATAAGGTGGAGAACAAAATAAAAAAAACAAAAATATCAAAGTATACTGTTTCATTGATATCATGTTATCCAAATTAACATGTCAAATGGAGCTTTGTACTAAAATAAAAGTTCAAGTAAAATTAAGAACTTCAAATAAAGGGCTGTATACTTTTAATCTCTAAATTAATACAACCCAAGCTTAGTAATTTCATCTATGTTGCTATTATTTATTACTGTTACGATGTCATGTCACTAAGTTTGACACTAGTAAAATGCCATTCGTTCATATTTGATAGAATGTACTTATGGACCCAAGTTTTGGGTAAGTTTCGATCTTTCTCAGAACTTCCTAAGTCTGATATTTCACCAAATGTAAAGACCTTCTGAAAACATGGCATGCCTTTCGATTTTATACTGCTCTAGGTCACGCGAGTTATCAAGTTTTCCTGTTTCCCTCAAATGCATTTGTCTACGCACAACAGTGAAGAGTAAACTAGGAACAAAGCAAGGATTTGATTCAGATCATGGGGCTGGGACTATTGCTAGCTAAAGGACTAAGTACAGAGAAAAATAACAGTTAGGAGAGCAGACAAACTCTCAAGTTTTCACTGAGTTAAAACATCATACAAATCGTTAATTATTTAAAAAAAAAACCAAGAACCCCACAAAGTATTAATTGGTAAATTTAATAAAATAACTGTATTTTCAATTTTCAAATATTATTTGCTTTTCAGCTTAGAAAACTGTTGCTGCCAGTAGCTTCTGCCTGAATCGCTGATGCTCAGTAAACTGCAATTTGCTAGCCAAATACACCCCACACTACCCCAAGGAAGCCACTTTTCCAAGAGGACAGAGCTAGTGCTGCGTGTTAATGAGGGGCCACAGGCTCTGATTGTGAGAGCTCAAGAAAAAAACTGGGGGCATTTTGCATTTTCTTTCAAAATCAGTTTCTTACATGCTCCTAAATGCACCCCCTTCTCCGGGGCCATGAAAAACAGCAGTGTTTTTAACTTTTTACCTTTCAACCAACTTGTCCCTGCACTATTCACAGTACTAATGAAAGAGATTCTTGACAATGTCACTACAGACCACCCCAGAAGTGGAGTTCTGCCAATGTAAACCATTATTACAGTCCTGACTGCTGGTCTCATGCTGTGAGGTCATTCAGAAACTTCCTCTGCTTCCCTGTTGCTCACTGTGTCTCTGAAGAGTGACATCCCCTGTTGAACCTCATACACTGAGGCCAGCCTCCTGCTACTGATGCCCATCCAGCTCGCCATGGACAGCGTCCACTTTGATGCTACTGAATGAACTTTCCTTTCAGGAAGCACCAAAGAACATTCAAAGGAAAAACAACTTAGTGATGGCACAGAAAAGCCCATAAACTAAGGCAGAGATCACTTTCAAGTTCCCTCACATCTCAAGCTTGTAAAAAGCAGCAATGTTCTTGGGTGTGAGTTAATGATAATAAACTTGCTAACAATATAAGATGCAAGCTTTTTTGCTAGATTCACATTTAACTTCTGGAGAAGAAAATTGTTTAGATGCAATGTCAGTGCTAGTTTGTGACATTAGGAGACCAGAAGAATGGATTGTGTTATTCTATACTAAATTATTCTGACCTGCCCCACACAATTTGTGTGAAGTACACAATATTCAAATTATTTTAAGACATTTCAGCAGAGTCAGAGACTGCATATGCATTCAGCACTGATAAAGTACACTTTGGATAATCATTTATTCCTTAAAATCACTGAGAAGCATCATACACTTACATAGAGTTTTCCGGATCAAGTTCGTTTACCTTTATGAAAAGAAGAAGACGCTCACCTCTTATCTTTAAAAAAGATGCTGTCTCCCTTTGCTGAGTTAGAGAATCTGGTCCTTTAAGTTTTTGTTTTATTCCTTGTGTTTCCATTTCTTAGCATTATTAGCTGAGAGAATATCCAAGTTAAAGGACTTTCACCTTACTCATATTTTGCATGGAGGAAAGATAGAAGTATTTTATGCCTACACTACCATGGGGAAGAAATACATGTAATTTGCTTGGAAAAGAACAATGCTATGTCTGTGAAATTTGAATAGACAGCTTGTTAGGAGCAATAAAATGACAAAATGGCCTTTATGGAAATATGGTTCAGAAAAATACACAGCATTTCATTTCAGAAACCAACACTAGAGTTTAACACCTAGATGTCAACTTATTCTAGTTTTAGCGCTCTCTCTCCTCTCTCTGTCTCTCTCTGTCTCTCTCTCTCTCTCTCTCTCTGTCTCTCTCTCTGTCTCTCTCTCTCTGTCTCTCTCTCTCTGTCTCTCTTCTCTGTCGTCTTCCTCTGGTGCTCTCTCTCTGTCTCTCTCTCTCTCTCCCGTAACTCTCTCTCTCCT